>NC_140962.1:48550616-48565616 GCF_056783735.1 Eptatretus burgeri
TCTTCTTCTTCAGTGATACCATCAAGATAAAGTGCTGACGTAAACAGCATGGTGCCGCTGTCAAAATATCCCAAAAAAAGGCCGTGCGAACATAAAAATAAACCACGTGCCCCACATTCGGCACAGTAGGGTGTGAGGAACGAGCGACGACATACGTACTGTACATCGAGAGAAACAAAACGAGCGAAAGAAACTCACCACGGCAGCTCCAACCAAAACGAGGATATGCAGGATACAGAGCGAAATGATGAAGAATAATATCAAAGATAAAAAATTACAACTGAGAAAGAGAAGGCCACACGCTCATTTGATGCGCTTGACAACACTCCCGGTATTACTCTTCTTCTTCCTCCTTGTAATATCCTTCCTCTTCCTCTCAACCGTAACAGCTTCCTCAAACTCCGAGACAACTTAGATGATCATTTAAACGAAAGTACGAACGTACAATTAAACATTTTTTTTCCTTTCATTGTAGCCAAATATGAGGTAACGAGTTTAAATATAAGAAAACACTCAGGTGAACTTGCACAAAATATTTAATCGTTCTAAAAAAAAAAGGAAAATAAATAAATAAATAACACGTCATAATAACGTGTCACAGTTTGCCACATTCAAAATACACTTTGGGGGTTTCGTCATAATAGACGTCCCACGGGAATCGAACCATGGACCATTTCTTTATGACAGAGCATCAGGCCCGTGGCTAGGGGGGAGGGGGCATTTGGGTGCAATGCCCCCCCCCCATGGCGCATCTGCCCCCCCCACTTGTACGCCACCCATTTATGCCCTGTTGCACCCTGTGAACAACTTAGTGTTTAAGGACGAGCGCCCACTGTGAACTCCTTGCTGTTTAAAAGTTCACCTGTGTGAACTAAAACCCTTATTCCAGATGTTCAACGTGGTGAATAATAAGGCCTTCTTGGGTGAACTGTTCTTTAATAATATCCTCAGGCCCATAGCCAGGGCTCATTATGAAGGGGGGCATATGAACTGGAAGGGGGGGGCACAATTATTATATTTAATATTTTTGATAACCCGGTATACTATTGTATTCATGCAGCATTGACACATCTATACTGAGGTTGCCGTCGCATACTAACCAAATTGATCTCAGGGAGATTTAATATGTTCTGATGTTTTTGGCCTAAAATTATTCGAATGCAGGAGAGCCGCAACAAACTGGCACATTCACAATGCAAATATTCAATGATTAGACAATTGGCACCAATTCAGGTGCACTTATACAAGGTGTTGTCATGAATTGGCATTAGAAAATTAATATACCAGAGATACAATGACTAAACGGGGAAGGTTGGCACCAGAATCGGTGCATTTTCAAATAAGATACAGTCGTCTATGACCTGCGATCATCACGTTAAACTATCAACAGCAAATACGACCAGCCTGAAGATACCACAAGGTCCGCATTTAAAGCAGTCAATTACACAGAGGTAAGGTTATGCACAAAGCACCACACACAACATTTAACTTAAACATCAGAAGTACAAAGCAGCCGACCACGGCGGGTGCTGACCACAACCACACTGCAACCACAACCACACACGCATCACCAGCAGTCGCACACACAATCTGAACTCCTCGTATAGTTTTTATACCAAGCTGTACTCGCTGTCAGAAGAGCTGCAGGCGACGTGTCTCGGTGTGGAATCTTCTGAGGACCTTCTCCTTCCATTCATTCAGGCATTTACATGTGAAGTCTCTCGAAGGCCAGCTGTACCAGTTGTGCCTTGCGTGCATGGCGCATCGACCGTCGATGGTCAGTGAAGACATTCCTCAATGTTGAGAATGAGTTTTCACACATGGCAGTGGATGCACCAAATGTTAGTCCAAGTCTCATAGCAGTCACTACACTTGGGATGGCTTCCAGCGTTTTGTGGTATGTTGAGAGGAGTTTTTGTGTTGTTCATCTCTTGTTTGGCTGCTTTTCTGTCTGTGAGCGAATAAACTGCTTTGCAACCACACACTCTGTTTCACTGATGGTTGACTTTGTTAATGTCATGATGTGCTGGAGCAAGTGGGGATCCAAAAACGTGACATTTTCGGGATTCAAGGCAGCGAGTGAACGGGCAAGTTGTGTGTTGCGCTCACTGAAGCGCTGAGCGATCTCTCCAAGCACAGTGTCAATTGCGCTGTAAAAAACCCTCTGCAGTTCCGTCTTGTCATTGTCGTTGTTTTGTCCTGTAGTCTCCAAAACTACAAACTGTTCCAAGTTCTTATGCATTGTGCGTCTCCGTTTTGGTGGTGCAGGTGTAGAAGTGGGAGCATTGTTGGCCTTGTTCCACAGATCAGTGAACTCATCCTCAGAGCGGAGTTTCTTCACGCACTCTGTAGCACTCGCCACCAGTTCCAACCCCGTTAGCAAGTCCATGTCCTCTGCCTGCAAGAGTCTGTTAGGGCCATTTAACAACATCAGCAGTTTTTGTACAAAGATAGCAATGAACATGAAGGTCGGCCCAGAGACTTCCCGCAAAAGCCCAATAGCCTCCATCCTCATCTCTTCACCGTAGGCGCGCTCTGCATCAATCTCCGACAGTAAGGATGTGATATCCTTAAAAGATCCTATGATCACAGACACGGTGGCTAAATGTCCCGTCCACCTTTGATCAAGAAGTCGTTTTAACCGCTCACCTTTATACTGTACAGCAACAGTGGGCTTTCTGAAGAATTTGTACAGGCAACAACAAACCTTGAGGAAATCAGTGACAGCTTTCTCTGTTGCCAGTGCGTGGATAACTACCAGATGGAGTTGGTGATTTAAGCAGTGCACATAGGGGATTTCTCTTTCCAAAATCTCTTGCAACAACTTTTGCACCCCACCGTGCTTCCCAGCCATTACCGAAGCTCCGGCGTACACCTGACTTTATATTTTTGACGTGTCAAGTCATGTTTTTGTCAGCTCTGCAATTATTAGGTCTGTCAATGTTTTTGCATCTCCAGCGTCGGCTGTAGCTATTGTGAGTAGACGCTCTGTTGCTTCATTTGATGCCGATACAAAGCAAATGATGATTGATATGTTCTCACATTCAGTGGGGTCCCTCGTCCCATCCACCTTGATGGTAAACCACGATGTGCCTACTTCTTCCACGATGGCATCCGTCTCAACATTACTCAATGTGCAGATCAGTTCATTCTGCATTTCCGGACTAGTATAGCTTGCGTTTCGTGGGATATGCTTTATTATTTCGGCTAGCTCGGTGTCTTTTTTGAGTGTGTAGTTTAAAAGCGAGAGAAAGAGCTCACTGTGCCCGTCTGACATATCCTCAAAATTATCAAGGCTCCCTCTAAAAGGTATCTGATTTTCGGCGAGAAATCCCACAACATCTATAAGAGCAGACACATAGTACCGGTTTCTATTTAGCTGGTCAGCATTGAGGAGTGTGGAAATCTCCTTCCTACAATCGATGCGTCTCTCATTCTCCTTCCACCTCAAAACACAAGTTACATGCTCCTTTGAAGTTGCGTGTTTGTGAAACCCCCTGTCTTTCTCAACAGCATGTTTCCAATTCCGGTAGCCTCACACTGTGAAAGTAGAGTGCACTGGGCCACGTGCGGTGTTAAACTTCCAACATGGATAGCAGAATGCTGCATCTGTCTGCACACTGTATTCCAGCCATTCATTAGTCTGGTACCACGAGGACACAAATGAGCGACTTTTGTTCTGCAACAGATGGCCAGGGTACCGCTGTAGAACAACTTGATTCGGTCTCTCACTTCCAAGATCATCGGGAAGTGGCTTGACAGTCACACCCGATCTCGAGGCTGCCGCCGAGCATGGCAACTCGGGTGCCTGCGCTGGGGCTCCAGCTGAAGGGCTAACGTTGCTGGCTTGGCCAGGTTGGCCAGCTTCTGTCGGTATTTCGTCGACATGATCGTCTTCTCCTCCTTCTCCTCCTCCAACTCCTCCCACAACATGTCTTTCATCATCTTCTTTATTTTCGTCGGTTGCATTTTTTCCTTTTCTGAGCCATTTTCGGATATCCATCATCCACGTCTTTTTCTCCTGCTGCTAGCTAGCGCTCTCCGTGACTCGTCCCTCGTGACTCGTCCCTCGTGACTCGTGTCACTAATCTCACGACTCGCGAGATTTGACGGTTGACGTTTTTATTTATTAAATGATGCATGCATCAAAAACAGGTTTTATCTGCATAATTTCAAATGTAAGCACGATTGCAAACACACATTTTTAATTTTTATTATAAAATTACTTTTATAAGATGGAGGGTTGACGGGTTGTGAAGGTCACGCGGTGCACTTCATCTTTAATTACGTAAATTTATGTCTTTTCCTTAATCATATTATCATATTATGACGAAATTACATTTATACCAAACTTACAACCAATCAGGTAACCTGCTCAATAGGGCCTCCATATTGAATATGCTGATTGGCTATTCCTTAAAACTAAATGATCCACGATAGATATATATATATATATATATATATATATATATATATATATATATATATATATATATATATATATATATATATATATATATATATATATATATATATATATACCCACAACATAGACATTCGATACGAGGTCTTGTGGCTGTCTGTCATCTTGGCTGCTGGTGTTGGTGCTTGCGTTATTATCTTTTATCTTGTAGGCTTGGACTGTATTGTCTTGCCAATTGCTTCTGGAGATGCGCTGGCAAGCGCACACTTATCTCTTGACTGTTATTCAAAGAAGGATATTATAAAAGAACAGTTTATCCAAGAAGGCCTTGTTATTCACCATGTTGAACATCTGGAATAAGGGTTTTATTTCACACAGGCGAACTCTTAAACAGCAAGGAGTTCACAGTGGGCGCTCGTCCTTAAACACTAAGTTGTTCACAGGGTGCAACAGGGCACAAATGGGTGGCGTACAAGTGGGGGGGGGGCAGATGCGCCATGGCGGGACATTGCACCCAAATGCCCCCCCTAGCGACGGGCCTGAATATCCTTCTTTGAATAACAGTCAAGAGATAAGTGTGCGCTTGCCAGCGCATCTCCAAAAGCAATTGGCAAGACAATACAGTCCAAGCTCACAAGATAAAAGATAACTCGCATCTGTTGAAGACAAAGTCTTCGATATCCCCCACCATAGTAAATGAGGACAAGTATCAAAAGGCACCAGTTCACTTTATTATTGATGTGTGTACCAAATTTCATAAAGAAATAGTTAATAGTTTTGCAACTATGCTCTGGAAACAAAGGTTAATCTCAATTATTTCTTAATACCCAACTTGTTTCCATGGAAAGTGATAGAAATTTTTTTGGGGGAAATCTCTAAATATCAAAAGGCACCAGTTCACCATTTGCTTGATATGTGAACCAAATTTCGGAAATAGATCTTGATGGGATTTGTAGTTAAGCTCTGGAAACGAAATGTGACGGAACCCATTTCTATATCCCCCGCCAACTTCGTTGGTTGGAGGGGGATAATAAGGCAAGCATCAACGCCAGCAGCCAAGACGACAGACAGCCGCAAGACCTCGTGTCGAATGTCGATGTTGTGGGTGCTTATATATATATATATATATATATATATATATATATATATATATATATATATATATATATATATATATATATATATATATGTGTGTGTGTGTGTGTCGTGGATCATTTAGTTTTAAGGAATAGCCAATCAGCGTCTTCGATATGGAGGCCATATTAAGCAGGTTACCTGATTGGTTGCAAGTTAGGTATAAATGTAATATAGTAATAATATGATAATATTGTTGTAGATTTCCCACCCGTCGGCGTGCGAGCGACCGCGTCTAAACAATAGGGGCCGCTTCGCCCACCGAACGGACAATCTAGTCGCAGCTTTCCGGATCAACGCCGGAAACCAGCCACGGGTGTGTTTTTAACCACACCACAAGCGTGTCCGCACTCTACCCGCGCTACAGGGTCCGATCGCCAAATCATCGATTTACCTAATTATTCGCGCGGGTAGGTTACCGAGAGATTGTACCTCAACGGGACCGCTTGGAAACGAGCCGCTTAAGCAGCTCGCTTCCTTTTGGGATAACCGAGCAGGGTATTATCGCGCAGTCCCGTTGGACCCGATCACTTTACCAGCTATTTAAAAACCAACTATATTCCGAGTGAAAGATGGGGCAGTTCAATGAGGGAATGGACGCAACGAACAGGTTTACATTCACACAAGGACATTTATTATCATAAAGCACGTACGCAATTAAACAAGGCAAAACACGTATGCAATTATACAAGCAACAAAAGCACGACAAAAGAACTACAACCATCTACTTATTATGTACAGTCACTTGCACTTACGGCGGTACGGACCCCGTGCGCGCTGCTGTGCCAATCCGGCACGGTCCTCAAAACCACTACGGCCTCTACCCGGCTTTTGTCCCTCATCTGTCGCAGTCGTCATCGCCATTCAACGCGCACACGCCTGCATGCCACGACGCTCACACACCTTACCATTACACTAGGACATGCGGTTGCGGTCTCCCGCATGCTAACCGCCATCTCCCTCTCATACCGCCACCTCACACACATCGCCTTTCATCCACACACACCATACTACTCACACACGCAGTTCCTGTCACACGTGGTGTTTCATACACACGCGGTGTTTCATCCACACACGGTGTTTCATCCACACACGGTGCTTCATTCACAAGAGGTGCCTCATCCACACGCGGTGTTTCATCCACACGCGGTGTTTCATCCACACGGTGTTTCATCCACACGCGGTGTTTCATCCACACACGGTGTTTAATCCACACGCGGTGTTTCATCCACACGGTGTTTCATCCACATGCGGTGTTTCATCCACACACGGTGTTTCATCCACACACGGTGTTTCATCCACACGGTGCTTCATCCACAAGAGGTGCCTCATCCACACGCGGTGCTTCATCCACACACGGTTTTTCATCCACACGCGGTGTTTCATCCACACGCGGTGTTTCATCCACACGCGGCGTTTCATCCACACGCGGTGTTTCATCCACACGCGGTGTTTCATCCACACACGGTGTTTCATCCACACGGTGTTTCATCCACACGCGGTGTTTCATCCACACGGTGTTTCATCCACACGCGGTGTTTCATCCACACACGGTGTTTAATCCACACGCGGTGTTTCATCCACACGGTGTTTCATCCACATGCGGTGTTTCATCCACACACGGTGTTTCATCCACACACGGTGTTTCATCCACACGGTGCTTCATCCACAAGAGGTGCCTCATCCACACGCGGTGCTTCATCCACACACGGTTTTTCATCCACACACGGTGTTTCATCCACACACCGTGTTTCATCCACACACGGTGCTTCATCCACACACGGTGCTTCATCCACACACGGTGCCTCATCCACACACGGTGTTTCATGCACACACGGTGTTTCATTCACACGCGGTGTTTCATTCACACCCGGTGTTTTATCCACACACGGTGTTTCATCCACACACAGTGCCTCATCCACACATGGTGTTTCATCCACACGATGCATGCTGGAAAGCACGCATTTCGGCACACTCGCAAACACACATTTCGATACCACACACACCGGAACAACCACGCTGGGAATTCGCACCACCACAAGGGGTCCCGGGGTTTCCATAATCCCCAAGCTCCGCGTGCACCCGTTCGCAGCACTCGCCCCCTCTACCTCGCAAGGCTCGACCGGACTCTACTCATCGCGATCCCCCTCAAGGGGGCACAGTCCCTCCCCTCGTTCCTGAAGGAGGCCATCCTGCTGCTTGCGTCGGGTCCCAACACATTCCACCAGCTCACCCCCATTGTCCTCTACTACCTCTGTGTGTGTGTGTTCGTTTTTAGTTTCTTCCACCCCGTCCAATTCATCCTCTATCTCCCGTGTCTCTGTTTCCGTGACTATTTGCGTTTCCGTCACCTTGTTCGTTTCCTTCGTCTCCACTATTATTTCTGCCGTCGTCACCTCGTGTCTCATCTTACACGTTTCGGTCTCCCCTTTTAATTTTTCCCTCTCCGTCACCGTCACCCTCTCTGCCGTTACGAGTCTCGTCCAACACGTCTCCCGTATTATTTTGTCCTCCACTGTGGGCCGACACAGTCCACACTCCCCCTCAGCTTGCTCGCTCCAGCACGTGGCGCCGCCATTTGAGCTCCACTGCCCGCGTTTCGCTCCTCGCAACCGCCATTATTGCCTTTTGCCCAGCTCGGAGATTCAGCCCCATGCGTTGCATTTCACCCCACATTTCTTTCATTTCCTCTTTCATTTCGTTTTTCATATCGTTTCCCATTTGTTGCACATTCGTTTTCATGCCATCTTTTGTGGCCATGTTATCCTTCATCTCTTTTATAGACTGCATCATCTGCATCAACATTTCCCCCACTTGGCTGATCTCAGCTGACCCCGACGAAGCCGAATCGCCTCGGTCGGTCGCCGTTTCACTGGGGGCCGGGGAGGGATTTTGACGGAGGAGGGGAGGGTGTCATACACCGCGGCCACCGCCGCTGCGCCCATTGCGGACTCTGCATTTATTTGCAGGGAATAGTCAACCTGTATAATGGGAGTGTCCTGCATGGTCATTTCGCCCTGAGCCATGATTTCTAACATTTCTAAATTCATTACCCCCTGCTCCCGTTCGCCTTGAACTGCCATCTTGCGTATCGGAAGCAATATAAACTCGGAATTTAATGGAACCGGAGGGTCGCCTCGCACACCCTTGATCCGATTCCGTTAATTTAGAGTGGAGGGGATGAATCTGTATCCCACTCCTGACACCAGTGTTGTAAATTTCCTGCCCGTTGGCGTCCGAGCAACCACGTCGAACCAATAGCGGCCGCTTCGCCCACCAAACGGACAATCTAGTCACGGCTTTCCGGATCAACGCCAGAAACCAGCCACGGGTGTGTTTTTAACCACACCACAACCTTGTCCGCACTCTACCCGCGTGCTACAGGGTCCGATCGCCAAATCTTCGATTTACCAAATTATTCGTGCGGGTAGGTTACCGAGAGATTGTACCTCAACGGGACCGCTTGGAAACGAGCCGCTTAAGCAACTCGCTTCCTTTTGGGATAACCGAGCGGGGTATTATCGGGCAGTCCCGTTGGACCCGATCACTTTACCGGCTATTTAAAAACCAACTATATTCCGAGTGCAAGATGGGGAAGTTCAATGAGGGAATGGACGCAACGAACAGGTTTACATTCACACAAGGACATTTATTATAATAAAGCACGTATGCAACTAAACAAGGCAAAACACGTATGCAATTATACAAGCAACAAAAGCACGACAAAAGAACTACAACCGTCTACTTATTATGTACAGTCACTTGCACTTAACAGCAGTTCCTACTTATTAGACGGGCCCACGGACACACGTACGCACACACACACACACACCCAAGAAATGGTGGCAGAGGCCTTTAATAACGAGCTCCAGCTCGGAGGCCAGGTGAGTTGAAACTCAGAACCTATCTCGAACCTCTCCACCTTGTGTGGTTTTCAAGTTGCTCGGACCCGGGCTCCAGCGAGAGCGAGCTGGCCCCAATCGCCGCGATCCTTCCCGAGCTCCCGCGAATCCTCCCGCACTTCTCAACATGTGCTGGTGAGACGAGGCGCCGATCCTTCCCGTCGATGCGTTGCTTCCCCGAGGATCCACCTCCAAGAAGAGGTCGATGAGTCGCACCAAGCCAGGAACCAAAATGGAGAGCAAAGAGCTCCACGAACCAAGAAAAAGAAGAAGAAGCCACCACTCGCAGCTCGAGCCGAGCAACCGGCTTAACTTTCTTCCAAACAGGGCAGCTTGAAGCAAAAAGCTCTCCCGAGCCAAGCAGAAGCCGAAGCTCACTTAACCACCAAAGCAAATAGCCTCCAAAAAGCCTCCTCCCGAGCCAGGCCTCAGGCGAAGCTCACTGAGCCAGCTGAAGCAAAAAGCTTCCGAAGGCCTCAACCCTAACCCAAGCCAAACAGGACCCGAAGGTCTGCTGAGCGACTACTCTCTGCCGAAGAACCAATCTCACCTCGTTGATATGAATCTGGAAACAGAACTGAGATGTGCGTTGTGTTCAAATTTTGAGCCTCAGTTTCTTGAATTGGTGAGAGAAAAAGAATGCCAAATCTCTCATTTATATTTCACGCTTTTGCAATTTTGAAAAAGTATTTTTTTTTGTACTTTTGCGTTGTGTTCATAATTGACCTTGACTGTCATTAGAATCCTGAAATAAATTTATTTCGCGAAAATTTTGTTTTATTAATAGTGTGGCCATTTCTGTGATCGACTGGCCACATCTATGGCCAGGAAAGAAAATTCGTTGCCCACCCCTGGTCTCAGCAAAATAATTCCCCCAAATGAGTCACAAATAAAACTCCTGTAATACAGTGAATAAGACACTTGTGTTGCTATTTTGGTGAGTTTTGAAGATTACAAATATATGATGAATACATTAGAATATTATCGATACAATGATAAGGACCTTCAAAATGTGCAGGAACTTTTTCTGCCTGCCTCTGGCATGATCTACGTATATTGCATGTGAACCCTTTGCTCTTTATATAGAGCATGACATCTTGTTTTCATGTTCCCACACAGTATAACTGTGGAATTTTCCAAGTATAGTATCCTGTAACACTTTCCACAATTCATCCAAGGTGTTGGGTTGCCATTTGTCATTCTCACTATCCATACAGCTTCATTGAGGTTCATCTGAGGACGGTGTGCAAGGTCATTAAAGGTATCTTTGTGAGTGTTCCATCAAACTCTTGACGGTCCAGTTACTTTTCACCACGTTGACTGTATAGTGTGCTTGGGGTCATTGTCATGTTGGAAGATGAATCCCTGCCCAAAGAAATGTATTCCTGATTGCCAGGAAGGATCAGAACCAGTCAGTGTTTTCGTACCTTTTATTTTATGTCAATTTCTGACACCCTTGGGTGAGATGCAGCCCAACACTTACTTTGATCCACCCACATGCTTCAGCATAGTTCTTGTACACTGATTGTAATACTCCTGCCTGGTCTGCCTGTGAAGAAACTGCCATTGATTATTGCCAAAGAGTTCAAATTTGGACTCAGCTGTAAAAAGTACTTTCTACCAATTTTGGTCATTTCACTTTCATTTATTTTGCCTATTTAAACATTTTTATTTGGTTGTCCTAATCTATGTTTGTCAGGCAGTTACACATCTACTAAAAGCATTGTGCATTTTTTTGTATCTTCCTGTTCTTGAAATAAACGTTAACACATGTACAGGTAAGGGTGTTTCAAAAAGATTGATACAACTTTGACTTCCTGCGATTTCTTTGTTTTTTGACCTATACCGTTTTCCTTTGCAGGGTTTGGTGGTGTTATCGTGGCATTTGTTCCCTGGGATTTATAGCTCTATAGCTCAACTATGCCATTGACAGTGAAGCAGAAGACAAAAGTGGTGGCTCTATGGTATGAGACTAAATCATATGCAGACACCTGTCAGAGGTTCTACCGGGAATACGATCTCAGAATAGAACACGTGATGGACCCACAAATTGTGCCATTCAATGTTTTGTGAAACAAGCCAACATCGACGCCGTGTGGGATTCTGAAGTTGACAGTCCCAAGAAGTCCCACTGCCGGCGCTCCTGGGAGCTTGGCATCAAACCAACATCAGTCTGGTGTGTCCTCACTTCGGAACTGAAGCTTTTCCCATACATCATCTTTATAAGGCATAAACTGAATCAAGATGACATTAGGAGACTTGAAATATGAAATTGGCTCAGTAACAGGATGGAACGGTACCCAAACTGGATCAACCTGATCTGGTTCAGTGATGAAGCCCATTTCCACTTGAACGGTGCCATTAACAACTACAACATTTTTTGGCGGGTGTCCACATATCATTTAATCTCAAACCTCAGAGCCACCACGTTGATCTTCCACTTCACTGTCAATGGCATAGTTAAGCTACAGAGCTAGAAATCACAGGGAACAAATACCACAATAACACCACCAAACCCTGAAAAGGAAAATGGTATCGGTCAAAAAACAAAGAAATGGCAGCAGGAAGTCAAAGTTGTATCAATCTTTTTGAAACACCCTGTACTTTAGGCTTGGTCATTCACGAGATCCCTACCTGATCATTCTCTATCATATTGAGAACATACCCTGTGGTACATTTGCATCAATTTTGGAGAGTTTGGGATTTCTTCCATGACTGCTTCTTTTGTTCACAGTACGAGTTTCATGTTCCTTGGAGTCTTGCTGCAATATGAAATTGGGCTGTAATCTGCCACATGGGATAGCCTTCACCAAGAAAGACTGATTTCCACAAACTTGTCATGTGATATTTCCTTCCCAAGAAAAATGGTCTTCATTACACATTCATCATGTTACAATGATAGCCCCAACTTTACCTTTATAATCCTTCTGCAGGTGTGGCACTTTCTGATTGCCTGCATGACAACCAATGAAATGACAGGATACATGAACACATGACTGCATTACGGAGGATTTAATTTTTACACTATGTATATATATATATATATATATATATATATATATATATATATATCTTCTTCTTCTTCTTTCGGCTGCTCCCATGAGGGCTCGCCACAGCGGATCATCCGTATGATCCGCATAGTGATTTGGCACATGTTTTACGCCGGATGCCCTTCCTGACGCAACCCTGGTCGTCTCTTACGACACAGGGATATGGTACACCTATTTTAACCGGGGTATACACCGGCCCAGTATACTGGTACTCATTTCGCCGACCTCGGAAGGATGACAGGCTGAGTCAACCTCCTGGTGTATTAATTCAGTGGCCCAACGGGACTTGAACTCAGGGCCTTTTGGATCCCAAGCCACTGTTCTAACCACTGCGCCAACACCAGGCTATATATATATATATATATATATATATATATATATATATATATATATATATATATATATATATATATATATATATATATATATATATATATATATATATATATATATATATATATATATATATATATATATATATATATATATATATATATATCTTCTTCTTCTTCCTCTTTCGGCTTGCTCCCGTTAGGGGTCGCCACAGCGGACCAACCATCTCCATTTCGCTCCATCCTCCACATCTTCCATTGACACTCCAACCACCCGCATGTCCGCCCTCACCGCATCCATGAACCTCTTCTTTGGCCTTCCTCTTCTCCTCCTGCCTGGCGGCTCCATCTTCAACATCCTTCTCCCGATATACTCCGTTTCCCTCCTGTGCACATGTCCAAACCATCTTAATCTCGCCTCTCTCACTTTGTCTCCAAACCGTCCTACCTGCGCTGTCCCTCTAATATACTCATTTCTTATCCTATCCATCCTCGTCACTCCCAACGAGAATCGCAGCATCTTTAACTCTGCCACCTCCAGCTCTGCTTCCTGTCTTTTGTTAGCGCCACCGCCTCCAAACCATACAACATAGCTGGTCTCACTACCGTCTTGTATACTTTCCCCTTCACTCTTGCAGCTACCCTTCTGTCACAAATCACTCCTGCAACTCTTCTCCACCCACTCCATCCTGCCTGCACTCTCTTTTTCACTTCTCTCCCACACTCTCCGTTACTTTGGACAGTTGATCCCAAGTATTTAAACCAATCCACCTTCCCCACCTCAACTCCTTGCAACTGCACCATACCACCACCCTCCCTCTCATTTACGCACATGTACTCCGTCTTACTCCTACTGACTAACATTCCCCTTCTCTCCAGTGCGTACCTCCACCTCTCAAGACTCGATTCAGCCTGCTTCCTACTCTCCCTACAGATCATGATGTCATCCGCGAACATCATAGTCCATGGAGACTCCAGTCTGATCTCGTCCGTCAACCTGTCCATCACCATTGCAAACAGGAAAGGGCTCAGAGTCGATCCTTGGTGCAATCCCACTTTAACCTTAAACCGGTCCGTCATTCCTACCGCACACCTCACCGCTGTCACACTGTCCTCATACATATCCTGCACGATCCTCACATACTTCTCCAACACTCCCGACTTCCTCATACAATACCACAACTCCTCTCTTGGCACCCTATCATAAGCTTTCTCTAAATCCACAAACACACAATGTAACTCTTTCTGGCCTTCCCTATACTTCTCCATCAACATTCTCAAAGCAAACATCGCATCAGTGGTGCTCTTTCCTGGCATAAACCCATATTGCTGCTCACAGATCGTCACCTCTCCTCTCAACCGAGCTTCCACTACTCTTTCCCACAACTTCATGGTGTGGCTTAACAACTTTATCCCTCTGTAATTTCCACAGCTCTGCACATCACCCTTATTCTTGAAAATCGGAACCAGTACACTTAATCTCCACTCCTCTGGCATCCTCTCACTTTCCAAGACTTTATTAAACAATCTGGTTAACAACCCCACTGCCATCTCTCCTAAGCACTTCCATGCCTCCACTGGTATACCATCTGGGCCAACCGCCTTTCCACTTTTCATCTTCTTCATAGCAGTCCTCACTTCATCCTTACTGATCCACCCCACTTCCAGATTCACTATCTCCACCTCTTCCAACCTTCTCTCTCTCTCATTTTCTTCATTCATCAGCTCCTCAAAGTACTCCATCCACCTTTTCAACACACTCTCCTCGCTCGTCAGCACATTCCCATTTGCGTCCTTTATCACCCTAACCTGCAGCACATCCTTCCCAGCTCGGTCCCTCTGTCTTGCCAATCGGTATAAATCCTTTTCCCCTTCTTTTGTATCCAACTTCTCAAACAGCTCGTCATATGCCTTTTCCTTGGCCTTTGCCACCTCTCTTTTTGCTTTTCGACGCCACTCCTTGTACTCCTGCCTACTTTCTTCATCTCTCTGACTATCCCACTTCTTTTTCGCCAACCCCTTCTTCCTTATACTTTCCTGTACTTCCTCATTCCACCACCAAGTCTCCTTATCTTCCTTCCTCTGTCCAGATGTCACACCAAGTACCTTCCCAGCTATCTCCCTCACAACTTCTGCTGTCGTTGCTGCTATATATATAT
>NC_140962.1:48573116-48593116 GCF_056783735.1 Eptatretus burgeri
CACACCACACCTCCCACTCCCACACCTTAAACACGAGTATTTCTCCCCTCGTACCTCCCCTGAAGCGTACTCGGTTGCGTTGTTCAGCCGACCGCACCAGGTATTGCGAGGCCGTTAGTCCTCATCTGCTCTCCTTCCTTCTGGCTATCTAATCTTCATCGGGTTTGTGTGTGTGTATGTGATGGCGCCTGTTGTAACATAAGTTAAGATTGTAGAAGTTCTAACCGGATGTCTGCTCTTTGTAAATTGCTTGCCTTTTGTCGTACCTCACAAATTCCTTGCTATCCTCTGCTGTACATAAAAATAAACCCCTTTACCATGCTACATACCTTTCCATGCTTAATTGTAAATAAATGCTTGTGTAGAAATGTCCCCAGCTCGTTTTTGTCTTTTCCTTCATTGGTCCAGCATGGTTCGTATTCTAGCTTTGCCAGGACATTATCCCCCAACGTTCTGTTTTCCTTGCTGGTACGTCCTTGGGCAGTTATGCTTGGCTGTATCCGGTAAGGTGATCCGGTTTGAACAAGGCGTACAGAGGGCGTGTCCCCTGGTAATTAGATCACGTGACCATTAGGTAACCGGTATCTAGTAGATGGAGGACTATAAATCACGTGGTCAAGTTATTGGTGTTCACAGTCGATTTGTAACCCGCCGCGTCACGGAGTTATCCACGTGCAATGACCTGCAATTCCGGAGAGTTTGGTGTGAACCCGAGGTAACTCCCCCCCCTCCCCCTCGTGGTCTTCTCGCCCCGACCCCGGATCCACATCGATGAATATATTGTGATAAATCACTTGATCTCTCCAATCATTTACATCTGTAGGGCTTGGATAATTGGTGAATTTAAAAGCATTTTTAGTATTAATATTTTTGGTTATATTGTATTTCTGTCATTCCGCCTGTGCCTTTGTATAATAATTTGACAAATCAATGTCTAACTCTTGGGTTAGTTAGACCAAAGGTAGAACCATCTTTTCCAACATGTCATTTATATTAGATTAAAAATAACAATATTTTTTATAATTATTGTTGAGTTGAAATAACACATGGAGACATAATTGACCACAACATTTGGAATTTAATTCTTGGACTTGAAATGTTTGATAAACCAAGCTGTTAGTTTCTGGAGGAATTTCATTACTTCACCAGGTGGTGGAAGACCATAACAATCAAAATAATATTTATGCTGATTATTACAAATACAAACCCAATGAGAACCATTTTCATTATTATCTTCTAAGTTCATAATAATATTCTTTGTATATTTAGACAAATTTGTTAATTCATCCTTCATACAAATAACCACATTATCAATTTTTTTACAATATTTAGCAAGTTCTATATTTGATGTATTTTTTCCAAATTCTTTAAACCACTCATCGGTACTCATTTATTTATGAGAAAGATATAATCCATTACCCCTTTTAGTTAATTTTACACCAGCTTGTGTGATACAGAAAGCTTATCTCTGACTCACGATCTCGCTTTATCAGGTAACCTTTCAAGTTTTTCAGCAAAATCTACAATTACACCACTCCCACTAATTTGTATCTCTAACTCATTGTTATGTCTTTCCAACTCCTTTTGAGCTTGTATTTGAGCCTTCCTTTCATTAGCAGTTTTTACTGCGATGAAAATACCACCCATCAAAGCTCCCACCGCACCCAGACCTGCCAATAAAAGAGGGAGGGATGTAATAAATCCTCCACTTGTCTCTCTGACTGAATATTTCTTAAACGACAGTTATGACATTCATTTTTAGTGGGCCAGTATCGTTCAATATTTTCACCTGTTCTCTTGTGAACAAAACATCAATTCTTACAGCTCCTTTTCTCTGAATTGTGTGAATCTTAATCAAACAAGGCTTTGGATTTTGAATACAATATTTTACTTTATTATGATTGATTTGATTAACATATAACCCAGTTGGCACTTCACTACTCATTTATTCATCAAAAATTATGTGAGATTAATCATAACACCATTATCTGTATAAATATGTAATTCCGTTTCTTCCAAAAGCAAACAATATGTGTCAACTTCTTCACTCTCTCCTTTTTAAATATATAGGGAGGAGGAGGAGATTGGGACCATACTCTGTGCAGAGCGTTGGTGCTGCCGAAACACTCTCCTTGGCTATTGGGCACAATCCTGGATGGGTCGCCACTCCAGCACAGATATAGGGAGGTATCCACTCTATTAGACTTTATAGTTTCCATTTGAGCACTCAGGTCAATTGTGTAGATTGTATAAAGTTTTTTAATTGCTACCATATCCAAAATGGATTCTGTATTACCATTGCTTTCACACACCTTTTGGTAAGACTTGTATGCTTCAGCATAATCATTTTTTCCCCCAATCAATTTCCAATATATCTTGATATGGATAAAATGTTCCATCCAGAGAAACCTGAAGTTGTTTGATCTTAGCATGATCACTCAACGCATTATTCTTATCAGTTGCAGTATCTCCATCTGGTTTCTTAAAAATGAGCCATCGGTATTGTGGCTTTCCTTCCAGAGCACCCAAATTTAACGTGTAAGTGGTTTGATTCTGTTCAACGTATTGGCATCTTCTTTTAAGGAATGATACATTTAGCAGTTTCTTTGAGTTAAGTCTTCTCTTCAACATCTCTCCTGTTTTAAGATTAGGAATATATTCACTAATATACCAACTCATTTCATCAAAAACAAATTTATTCTGAGCACCAAAAGCATGAGCAACGCCAAAACACAATCTATTTACATTATCATTCCTTTGTAATTGAAATCTAATTTTAAGTCCATACAGAACTTTATCATAATCACAAAATCCAAATATACCTTTTAGGGAAACTGCCATGGTAAAACTATTTTTTGCTTTTGTATCATCATTATACATTGCCTTTCTTTGACTATAACCAGGGTCTGCGTTTGTTCCCATTGCCATATCAGGAATAAAACCTTCAACAGCAGCCTTACCCACTCTATCACTAAACGAATATAGTGTAAATTTCATAATTTCAGATGGAGCAGAGACATAATCAACTGCTTCCACTTCTTATGTTCCAATATTCAAACAAACGCTATCAAACATTTTCCAGAAGAAATCATTTACGAGTGTAGCGTTTGTGTTATTCCCAGCCTTAGTGAATGAAAATGTACACAAGAAACTATTGGCAAGATTCAAGTAAGTTTGTTGATTATTTATTTCAAAACTTTTTATTCGGTTTGTATTCCAGTCTGTTTCTGTTATGACATTTCCTTTAAAAGTCTTCTTTTTAAGTAGAGTTTGAGATGATAATGGTGTCATCCAAATCATACATACTATCAATTGCTTCCATACTTGTATTTATTTAGTTAAAAAAAAGGTGTGAAAAGTTTTGAAACCCACATCAGAGTAGTTGAATTATTTTCTGTTGTTCTTGGGGAGACAATTGAGTTTCACCTTTCTTAATTTATTTTATTGCTTGTAATTTATGAGACTCCTTTGGAGCGTTTTTATACTCTTTATAGCGCCCGCTACATTTCCCATTGGCAGAAGCAGTTGAACCTATTAGGTCTTTATGTTTAAGAATAGTTGAACCTTTTCCCATTAGGAATATCAATTATTCCATTTCCTTTAAAGGTCCCCTGACATGCCAAAGTACATAAATTTCATTTATATATGTCCTAGAGGAGTTTTTCATCGTGATTTCAGATCTGACAATGTTTTTTCACAATACTCATTCTGTTAAATGTAAAATTAAAAAAACAAACCTCTTCGGGAACGCCCCTAAAAATTCTCCTGAAAGGGGCGTAACCCACATGACGTCACACACAGTATGTCAAAGGCTGCACATTAATTACTCGGGTTGGTGGACTACGTGATTCTATTGGCTTGCTGTGTGTTTCCACATTTGATTGGTCGACTCAATCGCTTTGTTCATTTCTGCTTTAAAAAAATTGAACATTTGGTTTTGAATAATGGATGACATGGACTTTGATTTGTCTGGTAACGACAGTGACTGTGAGAGAAATGAAGGATTTTGTTCTCAATCACATGGAGAATTGTCGGATAACGTAGTCGCGGGAGGTGAAGTTCAGGCAGCTGGAAATGAAATACGGCCTTAGCAGTTCGAGCCCGAAGCAGGACAAGCAGAGGAAAATGGCGATGAAATTCCCGGCGTTCATGATGATCGGGAGGACATCGAAGGAAGACTTGGCAATCACAACTGGTTAGACTAAATCCTATTCGTAATTCAATAATGTAAATTCGCCTTGCATACTGCACGATATCAGAAGTATTTTAGTTAGGTGACGTGACCAGCGCAGCGGACATGTTGCTCCGCGGCGAATTAATCACAAACAAGGCCGCCCATGTCATCGGCCGTATCTCTCCGCGCATAAAACGAAGCAATCTCGCTGTCCGGATACGATGAAAACTTGTGTGCAGAACACACCTTGTGACACAATTGTCTAGAGTTGTCCGATAAATCTGACATTGTTGCATTTTTATTTATTTTATTCCGACTGTCATCATGTCGCGCCAGTTCAAAACAATGAAAAAAAGGGAATAATAAATAAAAGCTACACCACGTCAGATTTATCGGCCTAGTCGGACGGACGACGGATTTATCGGCCGAGTCGGACGGACGTTGGATTTATCGGCCTCGTCGGCCGGACGACGGATTTATCGGCCGAGTCGGACAGACGACGGATTTATCGGACTAGTCTAGAGTCTAGACTCTAGAGATCTCGAGTCAATCCACTCTGTGCGAGTTTCTGTATGTGACGTCATGCTGCGATTCGCTGAAGTCCATTTTTTTTTAGGGGCGGGGCATAGCAAGTTGTGAATAGCTCCAGAAATGATCGAAATATTGCTCTTAATATCGCATTTTTGATATTTAAAAAAACATGGGTGATTTCTTCACACGGAAGGTCAAGTTAATATATATATATATATATATATATATATATATATATATATATATATATATATATTAGGGATGGGGTGGGGTACACGGGGTAAACAAGATGGACGCAACAGGGACTTTCAGGAAACAATGCAGGGAATTTGAAGAAGGTGGGTTTGGGGTGGATTAACGGGGGTAGAAAGGATCATGGTTTTGGATGGGGGAAGATGAGAGGTGGTGGTGAACAGCTGTTTTGAAGAGCTGGAGGGAGAGTGAGATTGGAGAGAGTATGGGAGGTTGTTCCAGAGGCGGGGAAAAGAAGGAATGAAAGAGTAAAGGTGAACAGTGATTCTTGATTTTGGTAGTTTCACCAGAAGGGGGTTAATGGCAGACCTTGAGCACCCTGAGTAGTATTGGGGGGACAGATCACAGACAGAGCAAGGTGGGTGAGGCCAGACAGGAGATGGTGATCGACAGAGAGACCACCGACCTGCCTGCTCTGAGACAGCAAGAGACCCAAAGAGTCAGCCTTATCGCAGGAGAAACCAATGATCCTAAATGCCTTGGTTTCCACAGCATGAAGCCAAGAAAGGTGTGAGGCAGGAGCACCAGCCCAGTGGGGAGAGAATTACTCCATCAGGCTGTAGATGAAAGCTTTGCATGTGGTCAGGAGCTCAGGTGGGCCGAGGAAGGACTTTGCATGACAGAGGATGCCCAGTCGGTGATTGGCTTTGGAGTCCAGCTTGGAAATGTGGCTTTCTTAGGAAAGATCATGGGCGGAGGAGCTCCTTGTGAGCCAACGGCCATCCATATCTAGTGCCCAACTGTGTCTGTGGACATCCTCCTGCAGTTGGGTTACTTTTTATGAGGAGGTTGGTGGCAGGATTTGCACTCCGGCCACCGTAAAACCCTTCATTCCGCAAAACGCAAAAAAATCTGAAAACCCACTCCGTGGGAGTACCTCCTGTGCAGCTTTCCCTTCGCAGGGCAGCTCACCGGATGACGGGATTGGGGCAAAGCCTTCGGGACCCCCAATCTTTGATGATAGGAGGGAAACCACGGGGTAACATCCCTGGGTCAGATTGCGGGAGAGTGTGTCGGAGTGGTGCTGAGGTGTCGTCCACAAGACGGCGGTCTCCTTGGGTTAACCTGAGGAGTCCCTTCAGGTGGGTGCCTGGAATGTCCTATCCCTAAGAGAGGATGATCACCCGTCTCTGTTATCATCTGAGCTCAAGCGTTTGGACATCGGGATTGCAGCTCTCTCTGAGGTTCGGAGACCGGATTGCGGCGAGATAATGGTGGGTGGTTACACCTACTATTGGTCTGGTCGCTCTAATGGTTACCATACCCAAGGAGTTGCTGTAGCTGTGTCCAATAAGCTGACCCCAATGATAATTGAGGTAACACCGGTCAACGAGCGTATTATGAGATTAAGGATTCGTCACTCCTTAGGTGTCATTTCCCTGGTCTCTGTTTATGCTCCGACTGAGGCGAGTGATCTCACCGTGAAGGATGCATTCTACGCCACGCTCGAGTCTGTGGTTGATCAGTGCCCCAGACGAGATACACTTCTAGTCTTGGGGGATTTCAATGCATCGACTGGAACTGATAGGGATGGTTATTAGGTGTGTGTTGGTCCCCATGGGTCAGGAACTATGAACCAGAACAGCACGAAGTTCCTTGACTTTGCAAGAAGTCATGGACTTAGGGTGGCTGGTTCATGGTTTCAGCGCCCACAAGCTCATCGCTGGACTTGGTATTCCAACGCTGGCGGTGTGGTGAAGGAGATTGACCATGTCCTCATTGATGGTCGTTGGAGGATGATCCAGAACTGCAGGGTCTACCGGAGTGCTCAGTTCCTCAATACTGACCACAGGCTTGTTGTAGCAACTCTAAAGCTGCACCTTAAATCCTGGAAAATGGTACCATCCCAGCCTAGGCTGGATGTTGGCAAGCTCAGGGATGAGAGAGTAGCTGAGGAGTTTGCAAACAGGCTGAGTGGACATTTGGGGGGTCTGGGTGCTTTGGGGGGTCCTGAAGAGTTGTGGAGTGCCTACAAGACAACCGTCCTTGATGTTGCCGGTGGATGTCTTGGAGCTCACCGCAGGGCAAAGAAGAATTTTGTCTCTCAAGGGACACTGGATACCATTGACCAGAGTCGCAGGGCCAGGCTGAATGGCAGAGCTGAGCTGTTCAGGGAGCTGAGGCGTAAAACTGTACGTGCACTGAGGGTGGACAAGGAGGCCTATGTGCGAGGAATCTGTGAGGGTGTAGAGCATCACCTGTGGACAGGTGATTCTTGTCCTGCTTACAGGGGAATTTGCGCATTGCGTTCATCCAAGCCCATCCCTCGTAGCACTGCAGTTCGAGCAGAGAGTGGTAGGCTCTTGAGAGAGGAGTCTGAAGTGAAGGCCTGCTGGGCCGGTTACTTTGAGCGGTTGTACCAGGCTGATCCCCCATCTGTCGAGTTGGACGTCAAGGATGTTACAATCCCTGTTGCTGACCCTCGAATCAACTGTGGTCCACCTTCGTTTGTGGAAACACAGGCTGCGGTGAACCAGTTGAAACGGGGCAAAGCTCCACGGATCTGTGGCATCCATACTGAACTTCTCAAGGCTGATGGAAGTGCTGCACTCGTGTCGTTGCATGCAGTTTTGTGCTCTGCCTGGAACACAGGCATCATCCCAACTGACTGGAAGAGGGGCCTTGTTGTCCCTCTCTGGAAAGGGAAGGGTGATCGCCAAGACTGCAACAACTACCGAGGGGTGACGCTGCTCTCAGTGCCGGGCAAGGTCTTTGCTCGGATAATTCTTGATAGGGTTCGCCACCATCTGCTTGAGCACCAGCGCCCAGAGCAGTCAGGCTTTACACCAAAGAGGTCAACGATTGACCGTATCCTTGCCCTTCGTGTCCTCACCGAACGCAGACGAGAGTTTCGGCAGGGGCTGCTTGCAGCCTATGTTGATCTCTGTAAAGCGTTCGATTCAGTGAATCGGGATGTCCTCTGGAGGATTCTTGGTCTTCGAGGGGTGCCACCAAAACTGATCGATCTGATGTCAGAACTCTACTCTGGTACTGAGAGTGCTGTGAAGTGTGGTGGTACCATCTCTGACTTATTTCCAGTTGTTACTGGAGCTCATCAGGGGTGTGTACTGGCCCCCACTTTTCAGCACTTGTATGGACTGGATTTTCGGGAGGATGTCGGAGAGATCAAGCTGCAGTGCATCGTTTGGGAATGTCAAGATCTCAGACCTTGATTTTGCAGATGATGCAGTCATCTTTGCGGAGACTTTAGATATCCTTTTGGGGGCCCTCGAGGTGCTGAATGAGGAGTCGGAGCCGCTGGGATTACGGGTTTCTTGGGTCAAAACTAAGATCCAGGCTTTCGGTGACATCTTGGATGCTGCTGTCCTGTCTGTGTCTGTTTGTGGTGAGGATGTTGAGGTCGTGGAGAGATTCACTTACCTTGGCAGTGATATTCATGTCTCTGCTGGCTGTGAGTCAGAGGTCGATGGACGTCTGGGTCGGGCCGGGGGAGTCATGGATTCACTGGATTATGGGGTGTGGCGCTGCCGGTACCTGTGCGGGAGGACGAAAGTCCGAGTCTTCAGGTCCTTGGTACTTCCAGTCTTGCTCTATGGATGCGAGACTTGGACCCTGACCAAGGATCTGAGACGGAGACTTAATTCCTTTGGTACCAGGTCTCTTCGGAGAATCCTTGGCTATCGCTGGTCGGATTTTGTGTCCAACGAGTGGTTGCTGAGAGAGACTCAGATGAGATTTGTTACCTGCATTGTCCGTGAGCGTCAGTTGTGGCTGTATGGACATGTGGCTCGTTTTCCTGACGCTGATCCTGCTCACCGGATTCTCTCAGCGAGGGAGTCTCATGAGTGGAGGAGGCCAGTGGGCCGACCACGTGCCTCGTGGTTGCAGCAGGTTGACCATCAACTCAAGGAGATGAGGATGGGCCTGGCATCTGCCTGGGGGATGGCCAGACGGAGGCCCCTGGAGTACCGGCGGAAAGTGGACGCAGCGACGCGCTGTTCTGGCACATGCTCCCATACCTGACCTGATCATGGCAGATCGTCAGACGCAAAAGCTTGAATGAAAGCAGTTGTTCAAGAGGATTGTTGAGAAAGCAGATCGGGGGGGGGGGGGGGGATTCCAGACTATCCTTTCTGAGAGACATAGTGAGAGTGTGAGATTTGTCAGGATTGAAAGGCATGTTCCAAGTGGTGGACCAGCTTGTGATTTTATGCAGATCTGCAGAGAGTAAAGATCCTGCTGCCTGCCAATCCAAAGGATGACAGATGCTACAGCAGAGGGTGGAGTGATCAGCAAAAAGATAAGGAGGATTTTTCCAGAGAGTCAGAGAGATCATTGATGAAAATCAGAAAAAGCACCAGGCCCAGAACACTACCTTGAGGAACTCCAGCCTGGACAGGAAGAGGGGATGAAAGAACTCCATATAAAGGGCCACATGTTGGCTGTGACATGAGAGGAAGTCTGTGAGCCATGAGTGGAGATGTTCCTGGATACCATAGGAGGAGAGTTTGGTGAGCATGGCGGGGTGCCAGACCATATCAAAGGCACGCGATATTTTGAGGGAGATGGCTCGGATTTCATGTCTAGCATTGAGGACCTCCATCCATTGTTGAAGCAAAATATCCAGGGTAGAGTGACCTTGTCTGAATCCAAATTGATGATTGAGTAAATGAGAGGTTGAATAGAACAGAGAGTGGGTGAGCAAGAGCAGCAGAGCACGTTTTTAGGACACATTGGCTGATGCCTTCTGGACGGGTTGCAGAATCTGAGTCGAGGTTTGACAGCAAACTCTCCACCTTGTCAGGAGAAAAGGACACAGAGGCCAGGAACAGCTGGGTGTGATTGGGTAATGTAGGTACAGAAAGCGATGGGTTTGGGATACAAGATTTAGAAGCAAACACAGTTTCGGCATTCAGCCTTTTCACATGCAGTGTCAGTTGTGCAGCCATTTGAGGTAAGGAAAGGGATGGAGGGGGAACATACACCAGAAACAGACTTTAACGAGATGCCACCAGGATTTGCAGGAGGGAGACAGGTTTGAGAGTTCAGACTTGATATGAGAAATGTTGTTTCCTGGCTCCCCTGAGGGTAGACATAAACTTGTTCTGAGCTTTGTGGGAGGAAATGAGATTACCTTCAGTAGGATTTGCCTTCCATGATGCGAAGTCAAGTTGTTTCAGGACAACTGTCCTGAACACAGAAAAGCTTCATTGTAGCAAAGCAAAGCACAGAAAAGCCACAAGCTTCAGTGTACCATGGGAGGGAGGAAAGGAAGGACACCTGAAGATGAGATGGGATAAGTCTGTGCATGATGGAGAGGAAATTTCTTTGAAAGAATTCCCAGGATGAGTTGATGCCAGAGAAAATAGAAATGGGAAACCAGTCTAGAAGTTTGATGGCTGCTTGAAGTCCCTGCCAGTCAGCCTGAGTGAAATGCCAGACTCATCAGTGCTGAGGTGGTTCTAGAATAACGGCCAGTGAGTTGACCACTTTTAAAAGCATATGGTCAGATGAACCGATTAGAGCAGAAGAACAGCAGACATTAGCAGGGAAATTGATCCAAATCAAATCCTGGAGAGATGGAGTACTGTTGGCTGAGAACCGGGTCAGGAAATTGACAGATTGTGTAAGTCCCAGTGAGTCATTTCAAGATAAAGTGACTGTTTAAGGGGCTTACATGCTAAGGTTAAGACCTTATTTTGTGACCCTCCATTGCTTGTATATACGTGCTTATTTGTTAACACCATCAATCACTTCCAATCTGCCCGATTATCTCTTTCTCTCTTGGTTAGATATAAGTGTGGAAATGGTGGAAGGGAGTTTTTACCCGCTGTTTTGTGATGGTCAGAGACTCGCCAACACCCCACTTACAGATCTGATCGGCCATTCTTAATTTTGTTGGAGTGGGGCATCAAGAGCACAGTTCCCTATCTGGGGGATAAATTTGCTGGGAAGGTAACGCGGGAATTGGACACGAGGACCCTATCTAAATTAATCGTCTCAGATGGTGTCCATGTTTGCGCAACCCATCATGCCGCAGAGTTATCTGTGGCCTGTCAGCCTCAGGGTCAAAGGTCGGGAAGCGTGTCTGAGAATCCCCTCATGATCCTCAGGACCCTTTTGATTTCAGCCATTCGCAAAACACATTGTTTCAACCTGATGTTGGCTTAGTGGTTAGGGTGGTGGCTTGGGATCCTCGGATCCTGAGTTCAAGCCCTGTTGGCTGCTGAATTAATACCAGGGGGTTGACTCAGACTGTCATCCTTCTGAGGTTGGTGAAATGAGTACCAGTGTTGCAGCCAAAAAGGCTGCACATGAAGGGAAGGGGTATCAATGGATTGATTAAATCTGGTATTGTTGTGGTGCAGGCATGATGGGCTGAATGGCCTCCTCCTGTGCCTTAATTTCTTGGAAATCCTTGTAAATTTGGCTGGTAAACCCATAACAATATCATCATTTTTAAAAACTTACCCAGTGCATTCATAATTCCCAGATATGTCCCTCCCATTGGTGTGTAGAAGTACCTAATCCAAATAAACAGCCAATTCTCTGGTAGTAATCTGCCAGGAGGTTTGTGAAGCACACACATTTCTACTCGGGCCTTGGACCGACCCACATGGTCGGTAGTTTGTACTCTGAGCAGCTACCCGTTTGGCGAGCAGAAAATGTTATCCAAGTCTTTCATTGTGCAGAGGCACAGCACTTTGCTTTCTCTCAGGTACTTTTCCAAGTATTTCGACTTCCTTTCGAGCTTTGTGAGCTATTTTAGGTGACGATCCTTATCCTGGACACATGATACATTGTCATTATTTCACCCCAAACTCGCAAGTTTCCTGGGTTTCTGCACATGTGTACCAAGTATTTTTGGGCAGATTATGTCATTTTAAAAGTCGTCGATTGTATTTTGACTGGGGAGGGGTAAACCATGCTAACCGCTCGGGCATGAGCCCTTTTGATTTCAGCCATTCGTGAAACGCATCGCTTCGGCGCAACAGTTCTGTGCTGACAGACCGTTGACGTGACAATAGGAGCTGTGTTGCAAACCTAGTGAAACAAAAGTTGTAAATAAACTCAAAAATATACACTTTGCAACCCACTGATCAGTAAAGATAATAGCTTTTGACTGTGAGCTAAATAAAATTGAATGTAAATCTAACAATGGGAATATCCTGCTGGTTCCTTGCACTTTGATGAAGATTCCTGGTGATCAAGCATTCTTCATGTCTGCTCAAAAACTTGAAAATTTCTACTTTTCAACATAAACACAGCCTCAACTTTCATGGATACGAACATTCTTAAAAGCCCATCTTTTTTACACTTGCTTTTTCTTCATTCTCACCTTTTTCATCTCTTCTTTAATTGTAAAGTGCTTTGAGATTTTGAAATTAGATGGAAATTAATGAATTGACTGACTGATTATACTAATGCTGATATTTATTTGTTGATTGATTATGGTCATGCATATGGTGGAAAAGCAAGGCACGATCATGTACATGTCAGTTTACACCACCGGTAGGCGCTACTTCGTTTCGTACAGCCTTTTCCAACCCGACGAACATTCCAATCTGAATCCTGAGTGCTCTTATCAAGTCTCATAAACGAAATCAAACATTGGGAAAGATAGAGATTTTTATTTTATTTTAAATATCAGACCACGTACCAATCATGTGATATTTAATTATTTGGGGCAGCATGATTATTCCTGGTGTTGGTTTAATGGTTAGGGTGGTGGGCTTGAAATCCCAGGATCCTGACTTCAAATCCCACTCAGCTGTTGAATTAATACCAGGTGGGGTTGACTCTGCCTGTCATCCTTTTGAGGTTGGCAAAATGAATAACAGCTTGCTGATATCCTGTGTTGGAGTGGTGACCTGTCCAGGATTGTGCCCAATAGCCAAGGAGACTGCTAAGGTTGCACCAATGCTCTGCATAGAGTATGGTTTTGATGGATGGATGGTAGGATGATTGGTTTTGTGTGCTTGCCATTATAATGCAGTCTCATTGACTGTTTTCTGAGTTTATCCCTGACTTATCAGTCTCATAGTGTGCACACTATGAAACTTATCAGTTTCATACAAATTATTGTTCTGATGTTTGGTTAGTAGGGAAAGCTGCATCTTGAAGCTGGCTGTTCATCAACTGTACTGTCTATTTACATTTTAGTGAGTATTCCATGCTGGCTTCTTTTGTCAAAATGGCAGCCCAATGTGTTCTGACATGCTGGACAGATTACCTTTTGGTGTTTAGCTGTGTAATCATCACGAGTACTGGGATGTGGAAATGGCATAATGGGCCAAATGGTTATTAATTATTACTTATGCATGAATTAACTTTTGATATGATTTGTAACCTCTATGTCATGGACTATATAAATGTAAAGAAACAAAAAACAGAAATTGTAACTTAAGATTGAGACAAATTAAATAACGTATATAACGTTACTACACCAAAATTTCTGTAATTTTACATACAGTACACAGCAAAGAATAATCTAGATCTTCTGTGATATGGTTTTAAGTGAGATTTGCAAGAATGTGGAAACACTGGCAAAGTGAAACATTGGGAATACAACAAAGGCACTCAGGAGAGACCTCCACCACGCAATGCCTGATCCAGTCGAACATATCGGGCCCAATACATTTTTTGAAAAATCATGATGTATTGGTTGAGCCCTGTCTCTCAGTGGTGAAGATTCGCTTTTATCATCTCTCAATGGTGAAGGTGAATCTCTCAATGGTGAAGAATGGCTTTTAAAATTATCGGATCCGGATCTTCACCAAAATTGAATCAATTCTTCTTTGTCACACACCCAACTTGTCCACCAAGTTTCGTCTGAATCCTTCATAACTTTTTTGAGATATCGAGCTATATATCATTTCTAGCCCTATCTGTCAATGGTGAAGAATCACTTTTAAAATTCTCGTCGCCAGATACGGATCTGGATCTTCACCAAAATCTAATCAGTTCGTATTTGTCAAATACCCAACCTGCCCACCAAATTTCATCTGAATCCGTTCACAACTTTCTGAGATATTGTGCACACAAACAAACAAACAAGCAGTCATAGACTGGTACTTACGAAATTGTCAACTTGACCTCTCACCTTGTCTAATAAAAGCTGTCTCCAGAGAAGGTAGCGACACAAACCAGAAGTTTCTACGATGATTTCTGTACCAAACCATCAAAAATCGTAACGTCGACCGAAGGAAAAATCACCATTTCTCGACCCAATTATTTAATATCATTTTATTAAAGTCATAAAACCATAATATTCGGCCATCCACCAACAATCTTTACATAATCCGACGGCTTAGCGAGTCAGGCATGCGACGATAACCTTTATTGGGATAAAAAATGACTTTTAAACACCATCTTTATCGAAAACAACGTCGGCGCGTTTCTGTCAGCGAAAACACTCCATTTCTCCACATTAATTTACGGAATTATGTTTGACCTCACTGTGACCTTGACCTTTGACCGATTTTGACCAAAGTCTAATCAGCGTAAGCCATCACCCTCCTGAATCACGTGGTGTAATTTGACATTGGTAGCTTCTTCCGTTCTCGAGTTATCATGTTTTGGGTGTTTGACCTCACTGTGACCTTGACCTTTGACCGATTTTGACCAAAATCTACTCAGCGCTATCCATCACCCTCCTGAACCACGTGGTGCAGTTTGACATTGGTAGCTTCTTCCGTTCTCGAGTTATAACTTTTTTTTGGATGTTTGACCTCACTGTGACCTTGACCTTTGACCGATTTTGACCAAAATCTAATCAGTGCTAGCCATCACCCTCCTGAATCACGTGGTGTAATTTGACATTGGTAGCTTCTTCCGTTCTCGAGTTATCATGCCTACAAACAAACACACAAACAAACAGAGGACGGAAGTGATCAAAATATACAAAATCTTTAGATTTCGTAAGTAACAAATGAAATTGCTCGTTGAGCAAGGAATTGCCGGAATTACTTTGTCATATCTCCATGATCTCTGAAAAAACAAAAACCTAGAAATCAATTTGGTTTTTATAAGTCGATAGTGCTACTGTTTAATGAGTGAGAGCACTTAGTTTGGTCACGATCATAACTTGGAAGTCAATCGGACTTGAAATGGCGTTTTTATCGCAATTTGAAAGTTTTGACCCGACCCCCCTGACATTTGACCCCCAACCACTAAGAAGGGTGTTGCTGTGACACACCCCAATGAGACATATGGTTGGATGCAGTATTGGAAGATGCACATTTTGGATTTGGTTTGAAGTTGACACGACCATTTTAGCAGATGTTATTGCGAAAATAAGAATTTCGGTTTTTCGTGACCTTGACCTTGACCTTTGACCTAGATTCACCAAAAACGACAAGTGTCTAAGTTGGACCATGGCCGATGTCTGTACCCAGTTTGGTCATGATCGCTGATACAGTGTGGCTGCTACAGGGTAAACAAACACACAGACAGACAGACACACAGAATGACACACACAACCGACCAACATAATTTCCGAAATCCGAAGGATTCCGGCAATTAACAAACAGAGACAGTCAGACAGGGGTGAAAACATAACCTCCTTTGACCTTCGGTGGTGGAGGTAATAAGCGTATTTATACAAATAAGTAACAATAAGGAAGTGTCGACATTAAGTGGCAAAAAGGGTGCACGTTTGTATGTGAAGTAACCCTGAGATGTTTTATTCAAGAGTTCAGCAATTCGATTGAAGATTGTGTAGATCAGATTCAAATCGGGATCTTGTTTTTTTTTTTAAAGAAAAGGGTCTATTTGGTTAATATCAACAAATGTTGCTTCATTAAAGTCAATGCCCAGGTTCAAAAAGGATTGAAGGCGATGCCCAAGAATCAGAACAAATCAGGCAAATGCACAGGTTCAATCTCAAATGCCAGGAAAGCTCGTTAGCAGTAATGTCCTTAATCAGGATGCAAACGTCACAGAGGGGACAATGAGCCCAGTCGACCCGGCACAGCTCCTGACCTTAATAGCGTGTCTCGAGGCCGTTCAATTACCAAGCACCAGCATAAGACCCCTGATGTGCATCCCTGTCGCCTTACCGATGATTCGGGTTCCAGACTGGGTTCAATCCAAAAATGTGATATTTTGGTGCAACTGCAGGTTCCCTTTTTCTTCTGCTTCCCCTCAACCCCTCCATCCCACTCTTTCCACCCTACCTCTTGCTCATTTTTCTGAGATACAGTGCAAATTAGCTCAATTGGTAGTCGAATAATTCAACTCCGTCAACTGTGGATTGGGACACCTAATCACTACCTACATTCATGGGGAAAGCAGCAATGGTGGTGAGAAGGGGGAGATATTAGAAAGTCAATGGAGATGAAAATAAATAACGGGGAGAGGAGGTGGAAAAGGGGGTAGTGCTGTGGAGGCAATGGCAAGTGATGACGCCAAAAACAGAGATTTACAAGCAATTGAAATTCATGGACTGGCCGGCGAGACGTTCCAGCAATTTTAACAGCGTGTCTGCGTTGAGGCCTGGAATAGCCAGATGAAGAGGGCCGGGAGCCAGGCCGACCGGGGGCTGTGGCCGGGGAAATGAGGAACCGCATAATTGCTTCTCTCCGACCCGGCTGCCAAGCCAGCCATCAAGCCGGCTCGCCAATGGGGACCATTAATCACACTGCCCTTCCAGCACTCTTTCCAACATCCCCAGCCTGCAGCCAATTCTGCAAGGCTCTCCCACTCATCCATAAAAAAGACCCTGCATGGTCATGTAACCTGCACTTGTGTACAGTAGCATCAACAAGCATCTTTTGGCTTCATCCAAAACAAAAGAAAAGAAAAATCACAAGCCTTCGAGCGACGCACCGAATCACACCCTGCTTTCAATCACATTGGATGACAGTGCAACAAACGGATGGGTATTGCTTTGTTGCGGGGTTCATTGAGGGAAAAATTAATAGGGGAAAATATACACTGATAAGTGGATGCACCAGGTTCATAATTTTATATTACCAGTTCACCACTTTGACATGGAAAGGTACCATGTGCATTATAATCAAATATCCCTGGTTCATTTGAAGTGCCATACATCAGCCGTGTAGGGATCATCAGTAACTATAGCCTTGACTTTATTGTGCAATAGTGACTCCATAGGGGGCCAAAACAATAAAATGTCATAGCTTTTCACCCAGGAGGCAGAGGAGAAAAGAGGGCAGGTGGGAGAGTGCAAGGATTTGGCAAAATTCCATGGTTTAGGCCTGTCGCTGGCAGATGCTAGCCTTTAATTTGGTCGGGCCTCACGGCTGTGGCCTCTGTTGGATGCTGTTGGCCACTGAGCCATGGCAAGGAACCAAGTTGAGGTCTAGAAGGCGGTGGCAATAAAGGTGATAAATTGGCATGCTGTGTTTCCAATGCATATTGATAAAGAAAAGAATGAAGCAGGAAAAACACTCGATTAAAATAAGAAAAACAAAACATTCACTTAATTTTAAAACGATAGTTATATAAACCTATGTATGAGGATTGTAGCCAGGATTTTTCTGATTATGGCACCTTCTTTCTCAGTGCCACACTCAACCCAATCCCCCAACCCCCTCACACACCCCTCCTCACCACGAACCCACTTCACCCAACCCTCTGCCTGCAATCCTTCGTCTACTTTTTTTTGTCTCTCAATCAACTCAGATATCCTGAGGATGACCACCAATACACTTACAGTGAGTGGCCTGCAAAAGTATTCACCCCCTACCAATAATGGCACATGTCGATGATTTACGAATGATGTCGAAACAATTTTTACAAAGGAACTTTTTTATTTATAAGTGAAGAGATCAAACTAAACACTGTTATAGTTGATATATTATTATCAAACTGTTATCGTTGAAGGAGGTTACATGTCAGGAATACCTGCAAAAAACATGTACCAATCAAATTTCACTGGTTGAAAAAGTATTCAGCCCCTTAGCTCAGTACTTGATGGAAGAACCTTTTACAGTAATGACTGTTCTGAGTTTTTTGGGAAAGGTCTCTACCAGTTTTGCACAGTGAGATGGTGAAATCTTTGCCCATTCTTCATGTGAAAATTGCTCTCGTTCTGCCAAGTTTGATAGGGATCGTCGATGGATTGCAATCTTCAAGTCTCGCCATAAATGGTCAATTGGGTTCAACTTAAGTTAGGACTTTGACAGGGCCACTCAAGAACATTTGTTACCCTGCGCTCATGAAGCGAAAAGCGGGGTCACGTGATCGGTTGCGTCCGTGTGCCATATGTGCGTGCGTACATACGTGTTTGCATTAAAAAAAAATTCATTTTCTCAGAAGCCATTAGTCTGATTGACACGAAATTTTCCAATAGGTGCGCCTCCTCATGTTGCATTTTACAGTCATAATTATGACGTCATAGGTCACGTGGCACAGTGTTTAGTTTGATCTCTTGGAGCACCTCCTCCTCGGACCACTGGACTTGTAGCTTATCTGTGCCCTGGCCTAATGCAGTCACTCAAATTTGGTAGAATTCTGACTGGTGGGTCTGGTGAGGAAAATTTTTGAAGGAATTTACGCGAATTTACAAAAATTTTACGAAGTCCACCATTCTGACAAACTTCCAGTCATGTGATAGGCATGGCCTCAACAATTTAACATCATGACCCTGTCATAATGTTGCAACCCAAATTTGGTAACATTCTGACTGGTGGGTCTGGAGAAGAAGATTTCTGAAGGAATTTACACAATTTTCCCCAAAATTGACAGTCGGCCATTTTGACACGTTTCCAGTCACTTGATCAACATGAACTTCACAATTTAACATCCCTGACCTGGCCTATTGTTGTAACCCAAATTTGGTGGCATTCTGACTGGTGGGTCTGGAAAAGAAGATTTTTGAAGAAATTTACTAAGTGGGCCATTTTGACATACTTAAAGTCATGTGACTGGAACAAGCTTTGCAATTCCTGTTACCAGTCAGGAGAGGAACAATGCTGCAAAATTTCAGCTGGATTGGCCCAGTTGTTTGGCCGGAAAAGTCGAAAAAGGAGACAGACAGATGGCGTGCGATGACCATACCTCATCTGGAATGTAGATTCCAGATAAGCAAAAAAAAAATTCTGCAATTGTTGGTCTGATCGACATGAAAATTTTACCATAGGTGCACCTCCTCCTGTCGGAATCTATAATGATAATTATAAGGTTATAGGTCACGCGGTACAGGCGTCACATTGGAAAAACTGAAAAACTTTCCACCTTTAACTCTGAAACCGCTCCATCGAAAAAATTGAAACATAGCTCATTGTCAAGTACTCCACATGGGGAATAAGATATGTCAATTATGATGTCATCAGTGCCTTCATTATAACGTCATAATTGGACAAGTGCAACGCTTGATTCTGGAAGGTATGGAAAAAAACTTCTTTGCAATTGTTGAAAATGCTAACTGATCAATACAAAAATTTAATTAATTGATCAACTACCCATGGGAAATACAGTTTGATAAATGTAACATCATCGGTCACTGGTCTGGCACCATATTGGATCAAAGAAGAAAAGAAAAAAACAGAAAAAAAAACAGAAGAATTGGCTTGCACCAAGACCTTCTCAAGACTGCGCAGGGTAAGTATTACATGAATACATCTAGTTTTCTTCTTATTCAGCCACTCCAGTGTGACTATCGTTGTGCTTCAGATCATTGTCCTGCTGAAATGTGAATCTCCAACTCAGTTTCAGATTCATGGCTGACTCAAGAGCAGGTTCTCATCAAGGATTTTCCTGTACTTTGCACCGTCCATTGTTCCATCTATCCTGACAAGCTTGCCAGTCCCAGCTGATGAAAATCTTCCCCATAACATGATGCTGCCCCACCATGCTTGACAGTAGGGATGGTGTTCACTGTGTGTTGTGCAGTGTTAGGCTTGTGTCATGTGTAGCAATTTGAATATCGACCAAAACGTTCAATTTTTGTTTCATCGAACCACAAAACTTTTCTCCAAATACCTGCAGTATCATTAAAGGGGAACCCAAACGTTCAGAACACCTCGACGCTAAATATTTATCCCTTGATACGCTACAAAATAAATATGATTTGTGTATACTGTATATATATATACATATACATATATATACAGAT
>NC_140962.1:48603116-48635616 GCF_056783735.1 Eptatretus burgeri
AACGCAAAAAAATCTGAAAACCCACTCCGTGGGAGTACCTCCTGTGCAGCTTTCCCTTCGCAGGGCAGCTCACCAGATGACGGGATTGTGGCAAAGCCTTCGGGACCCCCAATCTTTGATGATGGGAGGGAAACCACGGGGTAACATTCCCGGGTGCGGGAGAGTGTGTCAGAGTGGTGCTGAGGTGTCGTCCACCAGATGGCGATCTCCTTGGGTTAACCTGAGGCGGTCCCTTCGGGTGGGTGCCTGGAATGTCCTATCTCTAAGAGAGGATGATCAGCTGTCTCTGTTATCATCTGAGCTCAAGCGTTTGGACATCGGGATTGCAGCACTCTCTGAGGTACGGAGACTGGATTGGGGTGAGATAATGGTGGGTGGTTCAACCTACCATTGGTCTGGTCGCTCTGATGGTTACCATTCCCAAAAAGCTGCTGTAGCTGTGTCCAATAAGTTGACTCCAATGATAATTGAGGTAACACCGGTCAATGAGCATATGAGATGAAGGATTCATCACTCCTTAGGTGTCATTTCCCTGGTCTCTGCATATGCTCCGAATGAGGCGAATGATCTCACTGTGAAGGATTCATTCTACACCACGCTCGAGTCTGTGGTTGATCAGTGCCCCAGACGAGATACACTTCTAGTCTTGGGGGATTTCAATGCATCGACTGGAACTGAAAGGGATGGTTATGAGACGTGTGTTGGTCCCCATGGGTCTGGAACTATGAACCAGAATAGCACCAAGTTGCTTGACTTTGCAAGAAGTCATGGACTTAGGGTGGCCGGTACATGGTTTCAGCGCCCACAAGCTCATCGCTGGACTTAGTATTCTAACGCTGGCTGTGTGGCAGATTGACCATGTCCTCGTTGATGGTCGCTGGAGGATGATCCAGAGCTGCAGGGTCTACCGGAGTGCTCAGTTCCTCAATACTGACCACCACCTTGTTGCAGCAACTCTGAAGTTGCATCCCAGCCTAGGCTGGTACCATCCCAGCCTAGGCTGGATGTTGGCAAGCTCAAGGATGAGAGGGTAGCTGAGGAGTTGGTGAACAAGCTGAGTGGAGATTTGAGCAGACTGGGTGCTTTGGGAGGTCCTCAAGAGTTGTGGAGTGCCTTCAAAACCACCGTCCTTGATGTTGCCGGTGGATGTCTTGGAACTCACCGTAGGGCAAAGAAGAATTTTGTCTCTCAAGAGACACTGGATACCATTGACCAGAGTCGCAGGGCCAGGCTGAATAGCAGAGCTGAGCTGTTCAGGGAGCTGAGGCATAAAACTGGACATGCACTGAGGGTGGACAAGGAGGCCTATGTGCAAGGAATCTGTGAGGGGTAGAGCATCACCTGTGGTCAAGGGATTCTCGTCCTGCTTACAGGGGAATTCGCGCATTGCGTTCATCCAAGCCCATCCCTCGGTGTACTGCAGTTAGAGTAGAGGGTGGTGGGCTCTTGACAGAGGAGTCCGAAGTGAAGGCCCGCTGGGCCGGTTACTTTGAGCAGTTGTACCAGGCTGATCCACCAGCTGTCGAGTTGGACGTCAGGGGTGTTACAATCCCTGTTGCTGACCCTCCAATCAACTGTGGTCCACCTTCGCTTGTGGAAGCACGGGAACTGGTTGAAATGGGGTAAAGCTCCAGGGATCTGTGGCATCCATGCTGAACTTCTCAAGGCTGGTGGAAATGCTGCACTCGTGTCGTTGCATGCAGTTCTGTGCTCTGCCTGGAAAACAGGCATCATCCCAACTGAGTGGAAGAGGGCCTTGTTGTCCCTCTTTGGAAAGGGAAGGGTGATCGCCAAGACGGCAACAACTACCGAGAGGTGACGCTGCTCTCAGTGCCGGGCAAGGTATTTGCTCGGATAATTCTTGATCGGGTTCGCCACCATCTGCTTGAGCACCAGCGTCCAGAGTAGTCAGGCTTTACACCAAAGAGGTCAACGATTGACCATATCCTTGCTCTTCGGGTTCTCACCGAACGCAGACGAGAGTTTCGGCAGGGGCTGCTTGCAGCCTATGTTGATCTCTGTAAAGCGTTTGATTCAGTGAATCGGGATGCCCTCTGGAGGATTCTTGGTCTTCGTGGGGTGCCACCAAAACTGATCGATCTGATGTCTGAACTCTACTCTGGTACTGAGTGTGCTGTGAGATGTGGTGGTACCATCTCTGACTTATTTCCACTTGTTACTGGAGTTCGTCAGGTGTGTGTACTCAAACAAATCAAGTTTGAAAGAAACTTGATATTGCGCGTAAATGTGAAGAAAAAAAAAACGGAGAAAAGAAAGTCAAAGAAATTATTGTGCGTCATCTTCGAAACACAATTTTATTTATTAATGAACACAGAAGGATGAGATCAAAATGGTGGTTTATTTTATGCTTAAAAATAAATTGGTCTTTGTCTACACTCAATGTCTGAGATATTTTAATAAATCATTTCAAGAAAATAAAAATATACTAAATGTTTGAGATTTTAAAATAAATCATTTCAAGAAAATAAAAAGATCGCCCCAGCGAACTATACCGCTGAGGTTGTTTGCATTGATCAAATTCTCCCGAAGAGTACTTGACTGAATCGAGAATTGATTTTTTAATAATTTTTTCGTTGCCCGATTTGAACGACACTTGATACTGCACACCGTTGGAGAATGTTAAGTAATGTGGGCCAAAATGTTTGTGCTATCGTGTACCATTTTCGCTGTATTTCAGGAACATACATGCATACATATATACAAGATGAGAGTTTTAGTAATATATAGATATCCTCTATCATATCATGTTTTTTCCATGAGGTTTAGTCTGGAGCCTTTTTTTATAACATATATCCTCTGTCATATCATTTTTCCTTGAGTTTTGGTCTGTTATAAAAAAGGCTCCAATTATTAGTGCATTCCTGCTATTGCAGACATCGCTGCGTGATGATGTCCTGTGTCGGGACATCTTTTTTTCATACTTCGCACAGAAGCAAACACGGGATATTTTTTGCTTGTAAGTCATTGCAAATGCTGGTAAGCAAACAGTGAGTTGTAAGCGACACGTTACTGTCTTGCAGACAGAAAGTAACTCCGTTTGACATCCCACAAAGTTTTTTTTTTTTCATGAAATCTCACTATTTTCTTTCTTATGCATAATATGAGAATTCACGTAACTACATTGGGTGGTGTCTATGAGACAGCTGCCGTGATGGCTGCAGACAAAACATCCATTACCTTGTTTGAGTTGTCATCAAAATGTTACTTTTTTCCTCAAAACGGTATCTCCATTTCATGAGAGAGGATGCGTTGTTCAGTCTTCAAATGTGCATGAGGCCTTCAAAACAATCTGAGCTGTGTGGAGAGAAAAAGATGTTGGCAATTTCTGGATGGCGGGAGGGCATGGCCTGTTGAATGGATGGCACTTATGACCCACAGACAAACAGACCCACAGACATGAACTCAGCTTTATCTATTAGATTTAAAATAACTTTAAGAATATAAATGTCAGATTGTGTTGTAAGTAGGTTGCAATGCCATACAACACATGGTGCACTTCTGCAATAAGTTTGAAACCATAGATGAGGAGCGTGGAGGCATTGGAGTCATCCTCAGCGTGTGCTCTTGAAGAACAAGAATATCAATATCAAGGTCTTTAGCAGTTATTGATATGTAGTCATATTTTGTTCATGACATACAGTTCCTTCCACATTTAATTGGTAGATGCAAAGAGTTTTCCCTATGCTGTGAGACAACTGCCTCTGAAAAGGGCTATTTGTAAGATCATTGTGCTGATTTACCAATGTGATGAAATTAGTGAACAAGAGCGAGAATTGCTTTGCAATACAGAACATGTCTGCCGCCGATGTAATATTTTCTAAGTCTAAAAAGGGCATAACTTGATGAAATGCCCTGAAACTCGAACTTGTTCAACAACTTATTATAATAAAACTATGTACCAAGTTTCAGTTGAATATGTTAAAGGGTATGGAAAAAAGTCTGAAAAACCACAGGTCAAACGGATGCACAGACAGACAGACAGACAGACCGATGGACGGACAGAGAGAAAACCTATAGTTCCCTCCAGTGAAACTGTAAGGGGACTAATAATAGAGTGGACCACTTGAAGGTTGTCATCTCCCACCCCTTTGGAGTAGTTTGTGAAGACTATATATTGTTGCGGTTCTCGGAACCGCATGTATCCAACAGATAGTGGTCCCAAGACAATTATTCCATTATTATACGTGTAGATAGTCCCTTTCCTTTTGTTTAGCGGGACAACAAGAGAGTGCGATACAATGATCTAATAGCTAGGTTTGCTAAAATCATTTTCTTCTTCATTCCATCCCTACTCTTCTTTTCGTCTGATTATTCCTGAGATAAATCAGCCACGTGTGCCTTCGCTGTGAGGTGGGCCTCATGGAGGCCAGTGCGTGCAGCGCCGCTGTGAGGAAACTGTTGCCCAGAGCCCTCGTTCCCGGGCGAGACCTAAACCCAACATGTGCAGCGAGTCATATGGTGCACTAAGCAGTGCGGGATTATCGACTCGAGCTTCCGATGATCTGGAGAAGATTGCCGGTTGCATTAAAAAAAGGCATGTGAATGAATACCTCTTCAGAGGCTGCACGAATGGTGTTTTTCACAACACAGGAAACAGCCAGCACGATGCCCACACTGCACAAAAAAGTACGGAGGCCGATAAAGTACATCAGTGGTGGAGGTAACTAGAAGGGCACTCGGTAGAACACATACCTCCCCAACGTAATGCTTGATCCACGAAAACATATCAGGCACAATACATTTTTGAAATGTCATGCTAAAAATAGTTTTTGGCCCGATCTCTCAATAGTGAAGAATCAATTAAAAAATTTAATAATTATCGTATCCAGATCCGGATTCGGATCTTCACCAAAATCGATTCAACTCGTTGTGGTCACACACCTAATCTGTCCACCAAGTTTTATCCGAAACCGTCCACAACTTTTTGAGATATCGTGATACATATTAGTTTAGCCCAATCTCTCAATGGTGAAGAATCACCTTAAAAATTAAAGAAATTTTTTTATCGGATCTGGATTCGGATCTTCACCAATATCACATCAGTGTGTGCTTGTCACGTACCCAACCCACCCACCAAATCTCATCTGAATCGGTTCACAACTTTTTGAGATATCCTGCACACAGCCAAACAAACAAACAAACAAACAAACAAAAAAACAAACAAGATGTCATGCAGAGCACGATACTTGCAAAATCCATAAAGCAAATTTGATCTCAAAAATAATTGGTGGTTGAATTCAGTGTCCTGATATGCAAATCTTCTTCAAATTTCAAGTCAATGAGATGAAAATTGAGGATTTTAGAAATACCACCTTAGTTTTTGATATTGGGACTATGTTGACCTTTTGTTCCATGTTGACCTCAAAAATAATTGGCTATTTGAATTCAGTGACTTGAAATATAAATCCTCTTCAAATTTCAAGTCAATCGGATGAAAATTGAGGATTTTAGAAATACTACCTTGGTTCTTGACCTTTGGCCTATGTTGACCTTTTGAGATAATAAACAATTGGATTCTTCCTTATGACAAACTCTACCATGTGGTGAAGTTTCGTGAAGATCGGTTTGAAATTGTGACCTGAAGGCGACAAACAGAGACAGACAGACAGAATAACAAAATCAACTGACCAATATACTTGAAAAATCTTCGATTTTGCAAGTAACAAGCAAACAAACAGAAAGACAGAGACAGAGACAGAGACAGAGACAGAGACAGAGACAGAGACAGAGACAGATATAGATAGAGAGAGATAGAGATAGAGATAGAGATAGAGATAGAGATAGAGATAGAGATAGAGATAGAGATAGAGATAGAGATAGAGATAGAGAGAGAGAGAGAGAGAGAGAGAGAGAGAGAAAGAGAGAGAGAGAAAGAGAGAGAGAGAGAGAGAGAGAGAGAGATAGAGATAGAGATAGAGAGAGAGATAGAGATAGAGATAGAGATAGAGATAGAGATAGAGATAGAGATAGAGATAGAGATAGAGATAGAGAGATAGAGATAGAGATAGAGAGAAAGAGAGAAAGAGAGAAAGAGAGAAAGAGATAGAGATGGAAACATAACCTCCTTCACCTTCGGTGGCGGAGGTAATGAAAAAAAAAGAAAATAAATAAATGAAAAATCAAATGCAGGAGAGCGACCCGAGACAATGGGGAAGGAAGCACACCCCGCTCGTGACGAAATAAAACTAACGTCGCATTATTCGGCAGTTATTATTTGGCGATGCCCCTTTAAAGCTTGGGCTATGTTTATTTGATTTCCCACAATGTGAAAATTGTATATGTACGTATTTGAAATGCAAGGCTCTATGAATCTGGAGAAAAGTGCAAGAGGGGAACTTGCATTCTTCTTCTTTCGGATGCAGCACAATGTTTCTGTGTAGCATCATTGGCTGAGGATGCGACTCTGCCGATGATGCCATGTCACCTGCTGGTTGGGACAGGATTTTGGAATTTGGCCATTGTACTTGGGTGATAGCTCACCGACTTTTCCCGAAGGACACCGTGGGATGGATCTTTAACGTCCACCAATTAATGCTGGCAGACGGGACACCAAGTTAACGTCGATTCAAGGGACCGCACACACATTGATAAATCACCCTGCCTGTGACACACTGGGATCAGTTTATAGTAGCTGGGTCAGGATTCAAACCCAAGCTCGACAGCTTTGTGGTGAGTGTGTGAACATAATTTATGCATATGACATCAGCGTTATGTCATAGGGTCAGTGTGCTTCTTTGGTTAAATTTAATATTATTGACTGCAAACCTCCTGACTAGTGATCAGCAGGGCAGAGACAATATGCTCGTGTGGCAGACTGACAGGTGACACTTGTTGCTGGCAGGTCGTGCAGCAAGTGCTGTGATGGGACTTGAACTGTGCCCTGCTGACTCGTCAAGTTAGAGGGCTTGATCTGTGTTTATTGATGATCTTAGCATGGTCATGAATAAACGATTCAACAGTATGTTGTCCTGATGAGCCCAAAACAAGAGCAAAATCCAGATTGACAACTTTGCTTTCGTTTTTTTTGTGACCATAAGGGCTTTAATCTCAGTCTGGAAAGATTTGAGTGCCACACGAATTCCTTCTAGTTTGAGGGTGATGTGTCAGCATTATATCATTAGGTAATTGTGCTTTTTTGGTTAAAAAAAAAAAAAAAATATATATATATATATATATATATATATATATATATATATATATATATATATATATATATATATGTATAGACGTTTTGAAAACGTACTCTGGGAGAGAGCATACATGGACATGTAGGTGATGTGAGGATGAGTTATTTCAATAGTCTATGTGGAGGTAGAGCTTTGCACCTTGTCTAAGGGTTTGGGGGGCATGCAAGGAAGGGGGACATGAGGGGGGGGGGATGTGTTGAGGTTAGTTTGTGTTTCCCCACTGCAATGTCTTCCCTCCCCCCTCCACTCCTTTCAATCTTTCTTTCAATAACCCATCAGTCCGTTCCAAACCCTCTGCTACTTTTAATACCTCATCGATCCGTTATACCTTCTGCTCCTTTCAATACCCCATCAGTCCGTTCTACCCTCTGATCCTTTCAATCATTCTTTCAACACCCCATCGGTCCGTTCCAACAATTCCCCTCCCCCTCTGCCTTTCTCAATCCACTAATAATCCCCTTCACCAAACCTCAATTCAACAATCCCTCCTTCATCCCATCGGTCTTGGTTGCCTCTTGGTTCGTCTGCATCCCTCTCCATTGCCACTCCATCGCACATTGCTTTTTTGGGCATATTCGGTCCATTTGGGGTCATTAATTGTTCGAGCTGATCAGATTGCCTTCACCGCATCAGACTTTGTTCATTCTACATGCATGTCCATAGCACAAAGTGCAACACTTTTCCCATATGTAACAAATAAAATAGACATAAAATGTCATCACCCCCATTGTTTTCGTAATTTTGTTGTGTTGAGTTAAAGAGTGAGCCCACATATTTATGTATAACTAAAATGGCCACCAGTCTACCAGTCAGCCATCTTTGATGAGATTCCAAAATAAAGTGAGGTGCATGTGTATACCCTCATGTAGTGTGCTTGTGCCAAGTTTGAACAAAATCGGACCATGTCTGAGAAATGGCTGGGGACACATTTAAATAACAAAATGGCCACCAGTCGGCCATCTTGGGTCTGATCTCGAAAAAATATGATGTGCATATGTAAGCCATAATTTATTATCTGTGTGCCAAGTTTGAACAAGATGGGAGGAGGGAGGGAAAGGGTGGATGTGGTAGGAGGGAGGGGAATGAGGGGGGTGGGAGTCTGGAGGGAGGGGGGTGGGAAAGGGTGGAGGTGGGACGAGTGAGGTGAAGAGGTGGGGTGGAAGCGGAGAGGGGGTGGGTGGGAAGAGGGAAGGAAAGGTTGGAGGTGGGAGGAGCGAGTGAGTAGGGGGTGGGGTGGGAGGAGTGAGAGAAAGGGTGGAGGTGGGAGGGGGAAAGTGTGGGGTAGGAGTCTGGAGGGAGGGGGTGGGGTGGGAGGTGGAAGGGGAAGGGGTGGGATGAGCAAGAGACATGGCATTGCCTGGCAACGGACATGGCATTGCCGGACAACGCCGGGTACCTTTGCTGGTATTATATATATATAATAAACCAAGCAATACAGGAGGTGAAAATAAACATCAAAACAAGAATAACAGCAAATAAAGACAGCAAGAAGAATACAAATTGGTGAACAATTTAACAACTTAGGACACCTCAAGTCCCATGAGATACCAGCTCATGTGCTGCTATTTTATCACATTATAGCAAGTCCTGCTGAGAGATCCAACTTCCCACATTGGTACGTTTCCTGCCATGTTATCATCACTTCTCGATGCTTTTTCATCTCCAATGTGTCATACCATTTTCTTTTGCAACAGCCATATAAGCACAACGTGCAATGATACAGGGTGTCTCACATGTAACTATGGAACATAAAAAAACAAAATTATGATTGCATTTAATATGTTATTAACAGCAGGTAAAATGATTGGTTAAATAATTAAATAACTAATTAAATAAATTCAACAGTCATGCGTTTGATTGACCATATTTTCAATACAAAAAAATAATAAAAATAGAAATTATTTATTTTACATTCCATAGTGATTTATGGGGCAGCCTGTAGACTCAAAGTTAAGGAGGTTTTAAAGGTTGATTTGTCTCACACTGCTTTCCAGCGAACAAAAGGTTTAATTTAACATTTGGATGTGAATGGCTTATGCTCGCAATCAACCCATGGAATATATTAAAATTCACAAAAGAATAACACGCACGCACGCACGCACGCACGCACGCACGCACGCACGCACGCACGCACGCACGCACGCACGCACACACACACACACACACACACACACACACACACACACACACACACACACACACGCACAAGAGGCGTTCACCAGGACAGAAGCACAAGGGTTATACTCAAATCCACGACAAATAGAGACACAAGCAAATTTAATAAATAAGGGTTTAATGAACATAGATCAAATATATATAATGGAAATAAATCAAAGCATGAAATAAAAACGTGAGGCAAACTGGAGCTAATTTTGAGATGTCTCCACACAGACTCAGATGCAGATAAGGGGAAAGATAAAAGAAAAGAAAATCCTACCCTTTATTCTGGCACTTAGCTTTGTCCAGAGATGATCTTTTTGGAGCTTGGGGACCGAACCGCATCGTCCTGTGTGGGATACCACACCCAAAATGGCGCCAAGCCACTCTGCACAGGAAAAGTATGAGGTAATTTGTGCTGTGGTCTTCAACACCACCGCACAGTCTCTTCTCTCAAATGAATATGCCGACCCCGCTCCTCTCTTACACCAGGTCTGCTCACAACGATGGCCCACCTTCCTCCGTGAAGACAGCATGGAATAATGCCGAGTTATTGCTGAGAGATGTGCTCCTCTTCTTCTCTCTCATAAACGTACAACTTCGCGACTCAGCCAAACAGTAATGGCTCGCGTCTTGCTCCAGTACACGGGAAAATTCACACAGCATGAACACGAAAATCACGCAGCCTTCTTCACCATGTTGAGGAGAAGCGAGAGCAAAAACAGGACCCTCTGACTCAACCGCTTTCCTCACACCAACTATCTGCTCTTTGACGATGTCCCCTTTCATGTCACACCGACCTATCATAAGCCTCAGGGGCGTGACTTGCTGGTACGTAGCCGGGAAGGCAGGGTTTCTTGCCTGCAGGAAATGTTTGGCTCTGTTGCTGTTGTTGTTATTGTTGTTGTTGTTGTTGTTGTTATAAGAACGTCATTCTTTTATTACTGGTTAGTAAATGCAAAAACGTAGGAAAAGGTTACAGGGGGAAATCACATACTGAGAGAAATTAGCCTTAAACCCTACCTAATTAACACAGCACGACCCCCCCCCCCCGCCCCATGCGCTGACACATAACAAATTTAAGCTGACAGTTTTCCCCACTTAATTTACATCGAGAAGTCTCCTTTACATCGAGATGTCTCCTTGTCCACGGAACATGCTACACTATACAACCCTACGATGAAGTACTTCCATTTACCCCACAAACAGAACAGAATTACAATGCATCTCCCTTTCCCTTGATACAAGGATGGGTAACCTAACTAAACAATCACTGTGGAAATATCTAAGCTCCAGGGGACTTTTATGTGTTGGATGTAACTCCCCAGGGTCCTTTGCAAATCCACAACAATCCTTACTATAATTCACGGACCGGTGTTTGTTGCACTAATCCTCCTACAGTACTGGGCTGATTACATCCAGACTTGCTAAATATGATCAGCATGACCCCAATTAACATATCGGGGTGTTTTTACCTTTGCCGGTAGTTTTAGGGGATGGGGGATGCAAATTCTCTATGTAAATGTGTATCGCATAGCACTGCTCCAGGTGGGGGAGGGTATTAGTATTACAACTCTCCACCATTTACAGTGCAGTATTCCTGTCCCCACATTTTCCAGTGCAGTGAGGTGTTTTGAATTATCAGCAGTAGCTATGTTTTTGCTTCAAGCACGTAACTTCGGTTATTTTTTTGCCAAAACAGAGCTGTTAGTTACCTATACACTGCCAAAATAAAATGCCTGGATTTGGCGCAGTGGTTAGGGCAGCGGCTTGGGATCCAAGAGGTCCTGAGTTCAAGCCCCGTTGGGCCACTGAATTAATACACCAGGGGGTTGACTCAGCCTGTCATCCTTCCGAGGTCGGCGAAATGAGTACCAGTATACTGGGCTGGTGTATACCCCGGTTAAAATAGGTGTACCATATCCCTGTGGCATAAGAGGCGACCAGGGTTGCGTCAGGAAGGGCATCCGGCGTAAAATATGTGCCAAATCACGATGCGGATCATACGGATGATCCGCTGTGGCGACCCCTAACGGGAGCAGCCGAAAGAGGAAGAAGAAGACACTGCCAAAATAAAGGTACGTGTCAGAAGAATGTGTTGCATGCTTGGAACAAAATCGCCCATGGGGTGGGTCGTCTGCCAGTATTTTTATTTTTTTGTATACCATGTCGAGGCTCGTGTCAGAGTGAATACACAGAAACATATTGCAAGGCAGGAGATAAGAGGGTTGGGAGAGGGAAGCACAAAATAGTAGGGAACAAAGACAATAATCGGAGCTCTGTGGAAGGGAAAAGGAAGGGGCGGGGTACATGGGGTAAACAAGGTGGTAATACAGGGACTTTCAGGAAAGAAAACAGGGAATTTGATGGAGGTGGGTTTGGGTTGGATGAACAGGGTCGTAAAGATAAATATTTTGGAAGGGGGAAGACATGAGATGGTGGTGCACAGCTGGTTTGAAGACATGCAGGGTAATCCATCCACCTTCGTTTGTGGAAGGACAGGCTGCAGTAACACCGGTTGAAATGGGGTAAAGCTCTTGGGATCTGTGGCATCCATGCTAAATTTCTCAAGGCTGGTGGAAATGCTGGGCTCATATCATTGCATGCATTTCTGTGCTTTGCCTGGAACACAGGCTTCATCCCAACTGAATGGAAGAGGGGCCTTGTTTCCCTCTCTGGAAAGAGAAGGGTGATCGTCAGGGCTGCAACAACTACCGAGGGGTGACGCTGCTCTCGGTGCCAGGCAAGGTCTTTGCTCAAATAATCGATTGGGCTTGCCACCATATGCTTGAGCACCAGCGCCCAGAGCAGTCAGGTTTTCAACCAAAGAGGTCAGCAACTGACCGTATCCTTGGTCTTCGGGTCCTCACCGAACGCAGATGAGAGTTTCGACAGGGGCTGCTTGCAGCCTATGTTGATCTCTGTAAAGCATTTGATTCAGTGAATCAGGATGCCGTCTGGAGGATTCTTGGTTTCGTGGAGTGCCACCAAAACTGATCGATCTGATGTCTGATCTATACTCTGGCGCTGAGAGTCCTGTGAGATGTGGTGATACCATCTCTGACTTATTTCCAGTTGTTACCAGAGTTTGACAGGGTTTGTACTGGCCCCCACACTTTTCAGCACTTGTATGAACTAGATTCTGGGGAGGATGTCGGAGAGATTAAGCTGCGGTGCATTGTTTGGGAATGTAAAGATCTCTGACCTTGATTTTGCAGATGATGCAGTCATCCTTGCGGAGACTCTGGATATCCTGTTGGGGGCCCTCGAGGTACTGAATGAGGAGTCGGAGCTGCTGGGATTCCGGGTTTCCTGGGTCAAAACTAAGATCCAGGCTTTCAATGACATCTTTAGTACAGCGGGTACTAAAGCGGGTAACTAAAACTAAAGTAATGCTCTCATATTTTAACAAATTGTGCATTTTATGAGAAAAGCACGAAATTTCTAGCATAGTTAGGTTATACCATAATGTTTATTTTCAGATGTGGAGGGAAGTCAGATTTGACCTCTGAGGGGACAGTGAGAGGTCAAATCCAATATGGCCACGAGTCACCCAGGTCTAATGTTCAAACGTCCTTAATTTTGGAACCAGACTGCGCAGAAAAACATTTACGGTGTCATTTCCAACTAAATTGCGGATGCCCATTCATTTGGTGATACCTTTGAGATTGCCAGAATTCAAGGAAATGAATTTAGGTCAAGGTGAAGGTAAAAATTTATCAAAAAATAAGCAATCAGTTGAAATTTGCAAATGAATGCCAAGTGGTGTCATTGTGGCGAATTTAGTTATTTAGCCCCTCAGAGGGTGTGCTTGAGGCAGATGTGGCACAGTTATGTATTGTGTATATCCATGCTTAGACTAGCTCGGTAAATCAGGTCTCTTTGTGAAGGTAACTTCCAGCTGTACGTGGAATCTCTGACTCAGATCATGCCATAGATGTTCGCCCTAGATCACACGCACTACTCCAGATGGCTTCCCATACACATCCGTGACATGACGACTCTCTCTGAAAAACACCCAGATGTCCTATCAGAATTCAAATCTGGAAATTTTGTGGTGCGCAAAAGCAGCAACAAGTTCTCTGCCATGGCACTTGACCAGTGCCATGAGCAGAACAATGCAATGGTCAAAGGTTCTGGTGGGGCTCTTGGACTGACTGACAATCCCGGAGCACTCAGGCGCTGGATGGTAGCAAGGCCAGAAATTGCAAGGATCACGACAGAGTTTGAGCAACAGGCCACAAAGCAACAGCATGGTGCTGGTGACACTGGACACCACCACCATTATCAGCAACCTGGAGTGGAAGCAGCATTCCTGAAGGAGGTTAAGGCACTTGTGACAGTGCTGGAAGAGATGGGGAATCCATTTCTAGAACACAGTCAAGACCTACTAATCATTGACACAAGGGACATCGTGGACACCCAAGTGGCTGAAACTGTGAGAAGGATCGAGACTCTTGGTGAGGAGTAGTACACCAAGTTTGTGAGAGAAAGGCTGGAACAGTGTACAACACCTATCACACAAACACTTCCAAAGAACAAGTTGCCACTGTTCAGTAGGCCACCGGTCAAGATTAAGTCAAAACAGAAGGCACAGCTCACAGCACTGAAGAGTGACTGTGGTCTCTTTTCGAGGCTGTACATACATCTCCTGCCAAACACGAGACGGAGACATGGACAATTTATTCTCCCATGAAAACCAGGCAGCCCCGCCAGCTCTGTCAACTGGAGGGAAAATTCGGATTGGGGTTAAATCAGATCTACTTCGCTGCCTGGAATCAGATCTGCTCGAAAAGAATAGTGTGCCTATGGCTGATGCAACAATTCTTGATGGTGCAGCTGTGGTTCAAATGCTAAATCCGGGAACATCAAGAACAATTCAAGAGTATGGAGAAAGTGTTTGCACCATACATCTCTGCTGAACTTGAGAAAAGCAGCCGCATCAACCTTGTCTGGGATGTATACCTACCCACCAACCTCAAAGCCTCAACAAGACAGAAGAGGGGAAAGGGCACCAGGAAAAGAGTGGCTCCTTCTACTGTGATGCCAAAGAACTGGAAGGACTTCCTTCGATGCGATGATAACAAAATCGAATTGTTTGCTTTCCTGTCACGCGTAGTTGTTCATCTTCCTATAGCAGAGGGAAAGGAACTGTATGCAACAGATGGAAGTGGAGTCCTTTGCTCTCTGGCTGAGTCATACTTGGCCTGCCTTGCCCCATGTTCGCAGGAGGAGGCCGACACTCGTCTACTTCTGCATGTGGCAGATGCTGTGCAAAAGGGGTGTAAGAAGGTGACCATATGTGCCGTTGATACTGATGTGTTAGTACTGGCTGTAGCTTCATTCAGCAAGACAGCTCCTAATGAGCTGTGGGTTGCCTTTGGTGTCGGGTCAAGCTTTCATTACATAGCTGTTCATGAAATGGTTGCCACAATGAATCCAACACAGTCTGACTCTCCCAGTCTGTCACGCTTTCACTGGGTGTGACACTGTATCTGCATTCGCTGGCAGAGGAAAGAAGACTGCCTGGGAAACTTGGAAGTCTTTCGCAGAGGTGAATGATGCTTTCAATGAACTCCTATGCATGCCAAGTGAGGTCAGTGAAGGATCAATGTTACTGATAAAGCGATTTGTGGTGCTAATGTACGACCGAACCAGTGAGAGCACGGAAGTGAGTCATGCTAGGAAACAGCTCTTCACACAGAAGTCTAGAACTCTAGAGAACATTCCTCCAACCCAGGCAGCACTCAAACAGCACATCAAGTGCACTTGCTACCAGGCCAACTGTTGGAACCAGGCATTGGTCCTGGATCCAGAGATGCCAGAGCCATCTGACTGGGGCTGGACAAAGGAAACAACTGGGTGGCAGCCGCTTTGGACCACTCTCCCCGAAGCATCAAAATCGTACCATTAATTGATCCGCTGTCGCTGTGAGAAAGGATGCACTGGACAGTGCAAGTGTGCCAAAGCTGCGCTCACTGTGCTTCTGTTCTGGAGGCTGTTAGATTTTGATCACTCCCATAACCATACTCATCATTGCTATTAATAAAGTATTAAATAGACTAGCAGCATGGGACTATTCTGGTAATTTTTTGTATTATTATCTCTATTGTGTCAAAATGGAAGCGAAGTTTCACTATATTGCATCAGTCCAATCCATTGTCTTTACCAAAAGAATTTCCAAAAGTTTTTAACATAATTTGACCTTGACCTTGATCGAAATGCATTTCCTTGGCTCCTGGCGATCTCAAAAGTATCACCAAACGAATGGCCATTCCAAACTTAGTTGGAAATGACACCTTAAATGTTTTTTTTACACTGTTTAGTTCCAGGATTAAACGAGTTTGAACATTAGACCCGGTGGACTGACGGCCATCTTGGATTTGACCTCTCACGGTCCTCAGAGGTCAAATCTGACTTCTCTCCACATCTGAAAATAAACCTTATGGTATTCACTAACTATGTCAGAAAATTCATGCTTTTCTCATAAAACGCACAATTATTGCGCTTATCCGCTGTACTACTTGGATGCAGCTATCTTGTTTGTACCAGTTTGTGGTGAGGATGTTGAGGTGATGGAGAGATTCACTTAGCTTGGCAGTGATATACGTCTCCGCTGGCTGTGAGCCAGAGGTAAATAGATATCTGGGTCAGGCTTGATAAATAGATATCAAAAGCTTGAATTAAAGGAATTATTGAAGGGGGTTGTTGAGAAAGTAGATGGGGGGGGGGGTTCCAGACAGATGGTACTTTCAGAGAGACATGGTGAGAGTGTGAGAATTGTCAGGATTGAAAGACATATTTCAAGTGTTGGACTAGCTTGTGACTTTATCCAGATCTGCAGAGAGTGAAGAGTCTGCTGCTGCCTGCTGACCAGAGGGATGAGAGATGGTACGGCAGAGGGTGCAATCATCAACAAAGTAAAGAGATAAAGATGATTTTCCAGTGAGTTGGAGATATCATTGATGAAACCCAGAAAAAGCACAGGGCCCCAAACACTGCCTTGAGGAACTCCAGCCTGGACAGGAAGAGGGGATGAAAGAACTCCATTTAGGGCCACATGTTGACTGCAACAGGAGAGGAAGTCTGCGAGCCATGAGTGGAGATTACCTTGGATACCATAAAAAGAGAGTTTGGTGAGCAGTGCGGGATGCCAGACCATATCAAAAGCTCACAATATGTCGAGGGTGATGGCTCTGATCTCTCATGTTTGGCATTTAGAACTTCCATCCATTGTTGGGAAAGTAGAAGCAACACGTCTAGGGTTCAGTGACCTGGTCTAAATCCAAATTGATGGTCAGAAATCAAGCCATTGGAGAAGAGGAAGGATTTACTGTCTGAAGCGATGATGGATTCCACAACCTTTCTGATTATTGGGAGCAGGCTGATTGGTCTGTCATTGCAAGGATTTGTTTTTGCACCTTTTTTGTGCAGAGCGGTAATATTTGCCGATTTCCAAGCAGATGGCAGATGACCTTGAGCAAATGAGAGGGTGAATAGAACAGAGAGGGAAAGCAAGAGCAGCAGAGCAGGTTTTTAGAACATGAGGGCTGATGCCGTCTCGACCGACTGCAGAGTCAGTTGAGGTTTGACAGCAACCTCTCCACCTAGTCAGGAGAAAATAACACAGGAAAAGCTGTGTGCGACTGGGTAAGGTGGGCACACGAAGTGATGGGTTTGGGACACAAGATTTAAAAGCAAACAGAGTTTTGGCATTCAAACTTTTCACGTGCAATGTCAGCTGTGCAGGCATTTGAGGTAAGGGAGGGATGGAGGAGAAACATACACCAGAAATGGACTTAACTAGATGCCACCAGAATTTGAAGGAGGGAGACAGGATTGAGAGTTCAGATTTGAGATTAGAAAGATGTTGTTTTCTGGCTCTCTTGAGGGTAGACACACGCTTGTGACGAGCTTTGTGGCAGGAACTGAGATTGCCTTCAGTCGGATTTGCCTTCCATGAGGCAAAGGCAAGTTGTTTCAGGACAACTGCCTCGGCACAAGCTTCGGTGTAGCATGGATGGGAGGAAGGGGAGGACAACTGAAGACGAAATGGGATAAATCTGTGCACGAGACAGAGCACATTTCTTTGGAAGAATTCCCAGGATGAATTGATGCCAGTGAGAGTAGAAATAGGAGACTAGTCGAGAAGTTTGATGGCTGCTTGAAGACCCTGCCAGTCGGCCTGAGTGAAATGTCAGACTCGTTGGCACTGTGGCGGTTCTCCAATAACAGCCAGAGAAATTTCTACTTTGACAAGCATGCAGTCAGCTGAACCAATTGGAGCATATTATACAATTTAATGTATTATATAATTGAAATGGCTGCCTGGTGTTGGCTTCATGGTTACGGTGGTGGGCTTGGGATCCTAGCATCCTGAGTTCAAATCCCACTCGGCCGTTGAATTAATACGAGGTGGGGCTGATTACGTCTGTCATCCTTCCGAGGTCGGCAAAATGAGTGCCAGCTTGCCGGTGTCCTGTGTTGGAGTGGCAACCCGTCCAGTATTGTGCCCAATAGCCAGGAAGACTGCTTAGGCATCACCAACGCTCTGCATAGAGTATGTTCCCAATGGATGGATAATTTAAATGATTGCTGCAAATGATGTTAATTTGACAACATCCCATGTTCAACTTCACTTAAATTGTAAATCTTAAAACATAGTTCCCTCACCTAACAAAATAACCTTAACCTGAAAGCAACCCACTGGTTTCCCAACCACAAGCTGGGGACTGTCTTACCTCGAGGTTTCTATCCTTGCAGCCCAGAACCTCTCCAAAGAGCGGATTAACAATCTCGGTCATGGATCCACATCAGTAGCTTACCCACATCAGCAAATCCAAAACCTCTGTTGCGTCGAGGCACTCAATTAACCCATCAATGCAACATCACGAATCAAACTTTACTTGTGAGAGGATTTATTGCATCATCACAGTTACAACTTCCATCATTCATTCCATGATATGACAACACATAAAATCATGCACATGTTAACTTAAATGCAACACGAACACCCAACTTACCTCTGGAACAAACTGTTATTCAAATATTCAAACAGTTATTTATAACGGCTTTCTTACATGCTGCCCTGTCTCCGAGTAACCACTGAAAATGGTTGTATATATATATATATATATATATACTGTATATATATATATATATATATATATATATATATATATATATACTGTATATATATATATATATACGTATTTATACATATATGAATATATACATATACGTATGCATATAAATATATATTTTTTTACATATACATATACATATACATTTTTTTTACATTTACATATATATATATATATATATATATATATATATATATATATATATATATATATATATATATATATATATATATATATATATATATATATATATAGACGTTCACGGGACTTTAACAGTCCCGCCAACGTAAGATGAGCCGAAACGATGGAGGCGGTTTATTTTTATAATTCAAGGGTGGCGGTTTTGATCGCTCTATAGCAAACGGGACGAGGAAGGTGGCACGAGTCACTTTTTACTGAGTAAATACCGTTTATTTATACACAAGCGCGATAAGACGGCTCGGCAAGAGGAGGAACCGTGGGCGATTCGACGAAGGGTGGTGTGGATTCGGGCGTGGGGTAAAACACAAACAATTTCAATGGATATACAGCAAGATGTAAAGAATCAAATAAATTGGTACACGATTCTCAAACCCCCTAAGGCGCCAGGCACACACACACACACACACACACACACACACACACACACACACACACACACACACACACACACACACACACACACACACACACACACAACGTAGCTAGTTCGTCAGGCTTGCCCGTGGTGTCGATGCAAAAGTCATTGGATGTGGGTGCCGGACGAGCTGGCGTTGCGTCTGTTAGGGGCAGGAGACACGGTCGTGCAGATGTTCCGTGAAACTTTCCGCGCAGAATTGTAGTTCTTGGCCTGTGAGCTCCAACCAGCCACTGTGGTGTTGTTCTTGGTGGTGTCGACCTCCTGTGGTGTGGGCCCAAAACCGCTCACAGCCGCCAGGGAACCCAGTTCATGCGCCAATATCAAGCAGGAGAGGGGGCAGGTCTGCCACTGTCCGGTCCCGTACCAAGAGCCAGCGGAACACGAGAGCCAAACAAGGTGAGGCACGAGGCACAACAAATCAGGAGAGAGAGAGAGAGGAGAGAGAGAGAAGAGAGAGAGAAGAGAGAGAGAGAGGAGAGAGAGAGGGGAGAGAGAGAGAGAGAGAGAGAGAGAGAGAGAGAGAGAGAGAGAGAGAGAGAGAGAGAGAGAGAGAGAGAGAGAGAGAGAGAGAGAGAGAGAGAGAGAGAGAGAGAGAGAGAGAGAGAGAGAGAGAGAGAGAGAGAGAGAGAGAGAGAGAGAGAGAGAGAGAGAGAGAGAGAGAGAGAGAGAGAGAGAGAGAGAGAGAGAGAGAGAGGGAGAGAGAGGGGAGAGAGAGGGGAGAGAGAGAGGAGAGAGAGAGAGGAGAGAGAGAGGGGAGAGAGAGGGGAGAGAGAGGGGAGAGAGAGGGGAGAGAGAGGGGAGAGAGAGAGGAGAGAGAGGAGAGAGGAGAGAGAGCTGAGACGAGAGAGGCTGAACAAACTCCGCCAGCTATTTTTATAACTCTCTCTCTTCCAATCAGATCGTTTCATGCTCATGAGTCCTTGTAACTTCCAACGGAGCCCCTCATTGGTCCTCTGCCTGCCGCATCAAGGGGCGGAGCCATCTGCACGTATATCTCCTCCCTTTCTCTCAATCCTCCAATCAGGCCGCACCATGCTCCAGGGTGTCTGCAACTCCCATCGGAGTGCCTCATTGGTCCCCCGCCTGCCGCCTTCCGCCAATGGTCATCAAGGGCGGAGCCATTCGCAGATATATCTCCTCCCTTTCTCTCAATCCCCCAATCAGGCCGCCCCATGCTCCAGGGTCTTTGTAACTTCCAACGGGGCGCCTCATTGGTCCTCCGTCTGTGGCCCTCCGCCAATGGTCATCATCAAGGCAGCACCGTTCTGTCACGTCACGGCAAGCCGACAGGAAATACTAAAAGGGAATACGCATCAACACTAACCCTAACCCGTCTCCCTATCTAATTACGTGACAATTATCATTTCCCCCCAAAAGAAATGGACATTTACTGGACAATTTATCACCATGAAATCCCTACTTCATTACATCGAGATCCTGGTATAACTCGAACAGCATGGCATACCTAATTAAACATCCTAATTACCCTTTGAATGCATACCCCCCCCCCCCCTCAGACATAACAATATATATATATATATATATAAATATATATATATATATATATATATATATATATATATATATACATATACACACATACATATCTAAATATACATACATATCTAAATATACATATATATATATACACATACATATCTAAATATACATATATATATATATATATATATATACATATATATACATATATATATATATATATATATATATACATACATATCTATATATATACATATATATATATATATACATATATATACATATATATATACATATATATATACATATATATATATATATATATATATATATATATATATATATATATATATATATATATATATATATATATATATATATATATATATATATATATATATATATACACTACCGGTCAAAAGTTTTTGAACACTCCCATTTTTCCAATTTTTTACTAAAATAGTTCAAGTCCAGTGAATAACCTGAAATGGTACAAAGTGAAGTGGTAAACTGCCAGAGGTTAAAAAAGAAGTTTAGGTTACCAAAAGCTGAAAAATAATGTAAATTTCAGAGTTGTTAAAAAAGGCCCTTTTCAAGGAACAAGTAATGGGTTAGCAACTGCAGCTGTTCTGCAGCAATGGAAGTAAATTAAGCCTTCAAAAGTTGATGCAAAAAAATTCTACAGGTGTCCCAACTTTTGTTGATTAGTTACAAATCCTCTGTATAAAAGCAGTGTTGGAACAGACTGTGTTGCTACACCCTCTGAAGCATTGTTTGGACAATATTGCACTGCAGGAAGTAGTATATTGCTGTCATAATGGCGAGCAAAAGACAATTAACAAAGGAAGACAGACAGACCATTATAACACTTAAAAGTGTTGGTTTTTCCTTTAGAGAAATTGCAAAGCAGCCAAGGTGTCAGTGAGTATAGTTTCCGACACCATCAAAAGGCACTTGGAAACTGGAGGAAACTCTGACAGGAAAAGGGATGGCAGACCCAAAGCCACAACACAATCAGAAGGACAAGTTTCTGAGAATCAACAGCTTGCATGATAGGCAGCTCACAGGACAGCAGCTTCAAGCACAGCTGAACTCTGGTCGAAGTAAGGAAGTCTCAGTTTCAATTGTGAAGAGAAGACTTCGAGCTGCAGGTTTGACAGGCCAAGTGGCAGGAAGAAAGCCATTGCTGAGATGGCAAAATAAGAAAAAGAGGCTTGCCTGGGCCATGAAGCACCACCAGTAGACGACTGAAAACTGGAAGGTCAGATGATAAATGGAGTTTCTGGGACACCATTCAAATAAATGGGGGAAAAGGGGAAAACTTTCTGACCCAAGCCCCAAAAGTTCAAAATAGGAGACTGATTTTCTCCCCACCTATCCCCTTCCCTCCCATACAAGCAAATGTAAAATTGAGTGATTTTCTTCCCACCTATCCCCTTCCCTCCCATACAAGCAAATGTAAAATTGAGACGATGAAAGATTGAGACTTACTGATTAAAGCACTTCTTCCCTTTCATATTTTAATTCCACTCAAAGAGCGAACCAACGAATATTTGTCCATGTTCTACTTTAGGGAATAACTTAATTTTCTTATACCATTCATTTCCATCAAGTATATTCACTTTTTCTCTTCAAGCATGAAAGAAAGGGAAGTTCACTATCCCTCCTTCGGTTCTGTAAAATGGGGAAGTGCCTTTCAGAGCACGGTCGTGCTGTGAAAATGAGGAAGTATTCTGTACCCATGTCTCTCACGGTTATATCTTAAATCATTAGAACACGAACAGAACAAAGTTTAGCTAAAAGCAATCAAAATCAACTTTAATAAAAAGAATATATTTAAAACGAAAGTTTTCTCAAAATTATTCAAAGCAAGCCATTTCATTTTCATGTTATGTTAAAATGAGTCAGTCTGGAGTCAGCCAAGCTGCCTCGCCCGAACCAAGCCCAAAAAAATCCGTTCATTTCCTATGTGGGACACACCCTGAGAAAAACCCATTGTTTTCACATTTCATTGACGTCATTAAGTTGCCTATTTAAACCAACTTTCCGAGTGTGATTTATTTTGAATATGGATTGTGCAGATAATTCCTCCGACCTTGCGGATCAATGGTTTTCACAAGATGACAGGTGATATCCTCAACCCAATTCATTATTTGTTGTTTTGTACAGAATTAAATCACTATATTCTGGATTATTCCTTCTGTCACTATACATTATTGGGATTTGCTCGATATCCATTATTGTCGGGTTTTCCGTGTGTGTGTGTGTGTGTGTGTGTGTGTGTGTGTGTGTGTGTGTGTGTGTGTGTGTGTGTGTGTCTGCAACGCGAGGCTCTACAGCACAAACCAGCAAACCAATTTCGATGAAATTTGGCGAACATGTGCCGTATGGGCTGGGAGTGTGCGCTTTTGAGTTTCATTGCTAAGCAACCACCCGTTGCTATGCAGCGGCCGAAAAACCGAGTTTTAAGGCGTGAGATAAAAACCTTGTTCCGTGTTGTGCGCATGCGTGAGATAAAAACCTTGTTCCGTGTTGTGCGTATGCGTGAGATAAAAACCTTGTTCCATGTTGTGCGTATGCGTGAGATAAAAACCTTGTTCCGTGTTGTGCGCATTTTGATATACTAATACAGTGTCTCTCAAGGTGTGTCTGAATGTGAATTAAACTCAGAAACCGTTCAACATAAAGTTGTCGTGTACTCAGACCCTTGCTCATGTTATCAGAAGACATTTATAGGGGAGCAACCCACATTCCCAGAGGGGGTCGGGGAAGACAGCACAATTGTCAAAGAATAATGGAATTCGCTAGATGTCCGTTATTGTCGGGTTTTCCGTGTGTGTGTGTGTGTGTGTGTGTGTGTGTGTGTGTGTGTGTGTGTGTGTGTGTGTGTGTGTGTGTGTGTGTGTGTGTGTGTGTGTGTGTGTGTGTGTCTGCAACGCGAGGCTCCACAGCACAAACCAGCAAACCGATTTCGATGAAATTTGGCGATCATGTGCCGTATGGGCTGGGAGTGTGCGCTTTTGAGTTTCATTGCTAAGCAACCACCCGTTGCTATGCAGCGGCCGAAAAACCGAGTTTTAAGGCGTGAGATAAAAACCTTGTTCCGTGTTGTGCGCATGCGTGAGATAAAAACCTTGTTCCGTGTTGTGCGTATGCGTGAGATAAAAACCTTGTTCCATGTTGTGCGTATGCGTGAGATAAAAACCTTGTTCCGTGTTGTGCGCATTTTGATATACTAATACAGTGTCTCTCAAGGTGTGTCTGAATGTGAATTAAACTCAGAAACCGTTCAACATAAAGTTGTCGTGTACTCAGACCCTTGCTCATGTTATCAGAAGACATTTATAGGGGAGCAACCCACATTCCCAGAGGGGGTCGGGGACGACAGCACAATTGTCAAAGAATAATGGAATTCGCTAGATGTCCGTTATTGTCGGGTTTTCCGTGTGTGTGTGTGTGTGTGTGTGTGTGTGTGTGTGTGTGTGTGTGTGTGTGTGTGTGTGTGTGTCTGCAACGCGAGGCTCCACAGCACAAACCAGCAAACCGATTTCGATGAAACTTGGCGAACAGGTGCCGTATGGGCTGGGAGTGTGCGCGTTTGAGTTTCGTTGCTAAGCAACGACCCGTTGCTATGCAGCAGCCGAAAAACCGCGTTTTAAGAACCCAAACGGTAACTGACGTAGCGTGGCTTCTATGATAGGTAGAGCGACCGGACCAACTCCTGCCTATTCCTTGCATCTCCATCCAGTTATCGCGACGGCATAACGTTCCTCCATCTCTCATAGTTTCCGAATGGCAGCCCTCCGAATGCGGAAAGGTGGTGAACCAGGGAATATGTTAAGTGACCTTGACCTCGGAAACCGTTGATGGCGGAACGTTCAAATTCGGTGTATGGATAGAGTTTAAGAACTACTACAAAATTGAACCGCGGCATTTTTCCAGATTCGATCACCAAGGGTATCGGGGCTGAAATACGCAAAATTTGAAAAAATACTTTTTCTCAACCTACATTTACTATTTTCAATACTTGTCCTACAGTTTTGAATGTGGAGAAATGAGACTTCGGAATGAAACACCGAGATATTTCGAAAATTTTATTCGAGCCGATTTTTGATTTAGGTTTTATTTTTCAAATGGTAGTCCTGTGAGGAGTGCCAGTTGGCAAAATACGCAATCAGAAAAATCTTGCCAGGCAGAGGAACAATTGTATGTGAACCAATACGTCTTGGCATTGAATCTTCGTCGGTGGATCGGTCAGAATGAAAAGCATCGTATCCAACGCTTCGATCCTAGCGGATCCCTCGTCGCCTACCGGCTTGTCACTATATGTCTCATTCCTTCTGGATTAGTTTTTAATATCCCAAGACCACCAGATTTTAGTTTCTTTCACTCACTCTTACAATGTGAATATTTTGTTGTACCAAGAGAAACCTCCTCAAATATTTGGCCTTCATTCCTCAATTGCATTTGTTCTTCGACTGAAATATAGTAATAATCTTCACCTTCCACTTAACCAGGTCTTATTGCTCTCGTTGTTGTTGATACAATACAAACTATATGGTGCTTCTTAAGCAAATTTACAATATTCTCATTTGTACTACAGAAGAACCTTGATTTGTGAAAGTTTTTTTCCAGAAGCAGATTTACCCACAAGATTTATAATAATAGTTGTCATTTATATATGTAATTGTTTATAAAATAAAAAATATATCTTTTAATATCTCATCTTGTTTCACAATAATATATTGATATTTTTCAGTCGTCTACTTCATATAATCCCCAAATTCCTTTTTACTACATAATGTAGAACAATTGTCCCTCCAAAAATTGTTTATATCTATTAAATTTAACTTGAATAAAATAAAAGCATCAGCATTGTTTCTTATTGAGTGAGGAGGGAGTTGAAAGTATGATTTACGAAGATAAATACAATTACAAGAAGAATGTCTCCCTCTTGTGTCGTCGCTATCCATTACCGTTTGGTTTCTCTCATTAACATAATCATCAAAGATAATGAGGTTCTTTTTTGATTTATCCAAATCTTGGGGAGAAGGTATATCATCCGTATTATCACAAAGAAAACAAGTTATCGGCTTCGATTTCTTTTTAGATTCTCGTAGAGGATCTCTCAGTCTTACTCACGTTGTTGTTCTTCATCTAGTTCTTGTGGACTTTTTTGTTTCATCGAAACTTCCTGAAATTTGGCATAAATATGTAAAAATACCCTGCGCAGACAGTAACCATATCCGATTTTGAAAATTCCTCCTAGAAAAAAAGTTATGACGTCAAAATATCTCCGCTAAGAGAAATCGCCTAAAAAATTATCTCCGTAACTGAGAAAGCTTTTTGAATTCTGTTTGCAGGAATTGAACAGGGCATTAACAGATGAATTACCGCACATATGATGCATCACTATGACGTCATATCAATTTTTATGACGTCATTCCTATTTTTTGACATTTTTTGTTTCACAACCCAGATTTTTCATCAGATCTTCGTGAAACTTGCCATGTATATGCAGAAAGCCCACGTGCAGGCAGTAACCATCTCCGATTTTGGAAATTCTTCAGAGAAAAAAAGTTGACGTCATAATATCGCCGCTAATGGGAATCACCTATACCATTATCTCCGAAACGAGGCAAGCTGTTTGAATTTTGGTTGCCGGAATCAAGCCGGGCATTAGCACAGATAATTTATCGCAAACCTGATGCATCACAATGACGTCATATTCGTTTTTATGACGTCATCATTAAGAGGATGAGGATCTTAGCTCATTTGAGCTTGTTTGTTTCACAACCCAGAGTTTTCATCGGATCTTCGTGAAACTTGCCATGTATATGCAGAAAGCGAACGCGCAGGCAGTACCCATCTCCGATTTTGGAAATTCCTCCGAGAAAAAAAGTTGACGTCATAATATCGCCGCAAATGGAAATGGCTTATACCATTATCTCCGAAACTAGGCAAGGTGTTTGAATTTTGTTTGCGGGAAGCAAGCCGGGCATTAGTACAGATAATTTATCGCAAACCTGATACATCAAAATGACATCATATTCGTATTTATGACGTCATCATTAAGAGGACGAGGATCTTAGCTCATTTGAGCTTGTTATATCTCTGTGTATCACAAAATAGTTGTGTTACATCTTCAATGTTGTAATCATTTAGTTTGTTTTGAAGTTTAAATAAACCGATTATATCTTCTTTTTGAAGACCAGCATTAAAACCTTGTGAGAGTAGTTGATACTCAGGTTTAAAACTCGACTTTGTGAAAATTATTAAATTACATAATCTAAAAAGTTGGGAGTAAGGAGCATCTTTAAAAATAAGCAGGTTCTTCCACATCCGCTTGAACCAACTATGAGACATATTAATGAATTTGGAAGATTTTTATGGTTGTTAAATTTTATCTTATTTTCCCAAATGGGTAAAAAATCATTCATTTATATATTTGGAAAACAGGTTATTTAATTTATTATTGGCTTTTTTAGAAACTCTATATTTTATCCTAAGTTCAGGTTTAATTTCAAGATAATCCATTATTTTATTTATACAATATCTTGTGTTGATATTTCCCTGAAAATTACATCCATGAATAATATATCACAACAATCCTTTGAACATTTCTCTTATACGTTCAGTTTCTTCCCTTGTAAGGAAAGGTGTGTTATCACCCTCATACTTTACATTCATTTCTCTAATCAATCTTGTAAAGTAATTCATTTTTGGTGTAAATCTAAAAGAATTATTTTCCTTTTTATATTTTTTTATCATTAATTAGAAGATAATCACAGAATATACATTGTTTATAGGCTTTTGACTCTGTGTTTAATCCCACTCGATCACACGCAGGACAATTCTCAAATTTGTCATGTGGAGAATCAGGAAATTCAAGAGGCTCAAAATCGAGTAAATTATTCATATTTATAAAGTAAAACTTTACTTCAAATAAAGTTCATCTTCTGTATCATTTTCAGTACTTTCATTGGTGCTTTCACAATTATCTATAAAACTACTTTCATCACTATTGTTTGAACACAAACTCTCAGTATCATAACTGTCTTCTGTTCCAACAGAGATACTATCATCACTCTCATAATCTTCAAAATCTTCAGTTGAATAATGACTCATATTTAATTAGTAGAAAAAACATTACCATCTCTATCGATATACTTTTTTCATAAACAGATTCAACGACTGGATTTGTTATATTAAAGGTAATTTTAAAATGGTCCTTAACTACAATTGAACGAAATGTCATTTCACCTGATATAGTAACATCCTTTATTTCATCAGGATTTACATCTTGAGGGTTGTTGAAAAAAATACAAATTTCTCCTTGCATATTTCAGATGGTCTTATCTTTTCTTTCCAAAGCTTCATCCATAAGGTTTTTCTTTTTTGATACTTTTTCTTGTTTCATTGCTTTTTCTAGTTTTGAATATATTGCCAGAAGGAGAGGAGAAACTTTTGTTTGAGATACTTTAATTGATGTTCTTCCAGATATAGTAAAAGCCCTCAACTGAAGGAAATTGAAGAACTCATATTATTCACCATAATTGTTTTTATCCAAGGGTTGTTATATCTTTGTTCAATTTTACATCCTCGACATATTTCTAAGTAATTTTTACAAATTAAGAAATTGATTGAAACTTGTCTTTTGTGTCTTGATACATTGTATTTATTATATTAAGTGGAAAAAAGTTGGAGGATAAAATGGTTTTAAGCACAGATTCACCTATAAATTAAACGAAATTTTCATCAAGAACATTTTATTTTCAGAAGTTGTTTGATAAATATGGTGAATAGAACGTACTGCGATGTCTGTAATCATGAATATAAATGTTATAAAAAACACCTTCAAACCAACAAACACACATACAATCTTTTCAGACAAATATCTCCACTTGACCAAGAAACAAAACATTGTGAAAGATGTGATAATGATATTCTTGAAATTTTTTTTATAATAAACACCTTCAATCACGCAAGCACAAGAACAATGAAGAAAGGGAAGGTGCCATTACATTCTCCATTGAAAACACTGATGGGGCATTTAAAAGGCATATAAAAATAAGATTGTTTCGCTTTCAAGACCCTGGACCATCTTCAATCATGGAAGCTGTTGATATGGTTAAACAAAGTATTGAAACTATAATTAAAAACACATTAAGTGAAATGAAAACTTTAAAGTTTTTTATGGGAGCAAAATCGAATATGGTACAAGAAGGTGATGAAAATACACCCTATATGAGGACAACCCCTCACTTTATCTCATCATTTCAAGATTTTGTAAGATGTGATGTTTACGATGAACTCCAGAGACAAGAACAAGATGTTGACAACACTGTAGTAGGTCGTGGATTTGCTATTACAAAAATAATCTTTTTAGATGTACACATCTTAAAATCAGATCCTCTTCAAGCTTCTTCTTATATTGATTCACCAAAAGAGATAAAACTTAAGAAAGCGGTTGTTAATATTCAAAACAAAGATAATAAATGTTTTCTATGGTCTGTTCTTGCTCACTTACATCCTCCAGAATGGAAACCTGAAAGGGTTGAACATTATAAGAAATATGAGAATACATTATATGTTACAGATTTAAAGTTTACAATGTCATTGAGAGATATTCCTAAATTTGAGAAAATTAAGAATCTATCTGTTAATGTATATGGATTAACGGATACAAACAAAGTCCAGATATTAAAAATGATGAAATACACATTGACCTTCTCTACTTTACTTCAAAGGAAAAATCACATTACGCTTTCATCAAAAATTTAACAAGATTAACCAAATTCCAACTATACAAGAGAAAATGTAAAACGTAACCTTGAAAGAGATGTCTCAACTCTTTTCGTACAAAAGAACGATTGAATCAACATTCAAAACATTGTAGTAATCATGAATCAACCATTATCAATTTAGCAAGCTGTTAGGGTTAGGGTTAGGGAAACGCCAGCGGTGGATTTGCCGATCCCGCGGACGGACAAAGTTTAGGCAGGTAAATGGATTTGGACCGGACGGGTTCTCCACGCGTTCGTGTGTGTTCAGCTCCAACGGGCAGAGCACATGTGTTCGCGTGGGAAATCCCTCGAGACGTGGGGCTTGTGTTTTTTTTTTTGCGCACGGTGACGTGATGGCTGCACGTGTGGTTGGAATCCGGCAGGAGGGGTATCTCTGCCGGATGGTAGCGTCCAAGGAGGGACGAGGAACACGTGCAGCTGCATGACGTCACGGGCAGGTGCAAGGTGCGCGAGCTCTGAGTTGCCGCGCTGGCGCTGCGCATGTAAAGAAAAAAAAAATAAAAAAAGAACAAGCCTCACTTTCGGGTACACAGGATTCCTGGGCAAGGGGTGAAAGACCCCCTTGGCCCTGGGCACAGGATGAAAACTAGTTAGGGGGAAGGGTTAGCTTAGTTAGACCGACTTCATGGGGCAGGGGTAAGTCCTCATGGAGTCCGTGGAAGGGATTAGTTAGGGGGATTGCAGCCAGATTTAGGTTGGGAAATAAAATGGGATATTTGGAGACATGGACAGACTTATGAGTGTGTAGAGGGGACGTAGTTTAGCTACGTAGGTTAAAAGGAACGTGCTACTAGTTTAAGGGACGACGTGGGAGCACGAGTTAGTTAGGGGAGGTAGTTGGAAGGATGGCAGAGTTCAGCGGTGTGTGTGTTGAAGAGTTGGTGAGTACATGGTGAGTGAGTGAGGCCAGCGGGTCTGTGTGTGTGGAGTGAATGGGGAATGCATGGTGCGATGAGTGATTGGGGGGAGGAGTGACTCCCGGCCAAGGGACCCCCGGGGTCAGAGTAAAGTGAGTTCGCTGGGTTAGTCAAATTGAAAAATGGAGGTCGTTTTGCTGTTGGTGGGAAAGTAGGCTCGAGACCCATTTGGAGGGGTGCAGGAGCCCTGTTGACGGGCTTGGGAGCGTGGCTGCGAAAGGTGAGTATTGCTGAGTGGGTACCCCGGGCACCAGGCTAGTCGGCCGTGGTAGGCCATGGGCCCATGGGGGGCCGGGATAGAGTAGTGGGCACGGGTGCGCCTGCTTGGTGCGGGGGCCCGGGGCGCCATTAGCCGCGTGGGCAGTGTTGTGGGCACGGGTGGCCCTCGGAAAGGGGCCCGGGAGGCCGCCCCGCCGCCTGTCCGTTGCAGGGGAGGCGCCAGGGGGGGCACTCCCGGTGTTAGGGAGCTGGTAGGCTCGGAGGCAGTGTAGTGCCCGGGGGTGCCATAGCGGGAGATTCGGCAGAGGGTCGTGCCTGCCAAAGGGAGCCACGTGTCCCAGCCAGGAGACCGTGTGAGGGCACGGAGAGAAAATTGGGGGGCGAGGCCCGAAATTGTGAGGACACCAACACAGGCGACGGGAATCTGGGTTGTTAGAACCAATAGTTTAAGCGAGAGGCGCTTGTTGAAAGCCCCGGGGTAGTTTAAGAGTTAATGGTTAGGGTAGATTAGGAGATGTACCCCTCCGCACCATCCATCCCCTCGCTGTCGTTGTGGGCCGCTGGACCCACTTGGTGTTAAGATCGCCGAACTCTGGGGAGGCCATTCTGAGGCTTGAGTTGGGCCTCGGCACAGGACGTTAGCTCTCCCTTGTTCCCCTCCGGGAAGGGAACGTAGGGGTTGGGAGTAGGCTAGGTGACAGAATAGGTTAGCCGAACAAGGACGATAAAGGGGGTTAGGGGACGATTTATAGTGGGGAAGTAAAAATAAAAAATAAAAAATAAAAATTAAGGGGGCTAAATTGGTTTTTCACAAATTAAGGGAGTGGGTATGTACAGTGACAGGCAAAGGCGATAGGTTGGGAGGGAGACAGGTAGGTAGGTCCGAGCCCGCCTTCCAAGTGGCCAGCACCACCGCACTCCCTCCACCAACCTCCACTGAACGGCAAAGGCTGGCCAGCTTCATCTGCTGGCTGTGTTACTTCAAGGCCTGTGCCGGCCCACTTGATCGGCAGCTGTTGTGTTGCTGCAAGGCCTGTGCCGGCCACTTCGTCTGCAGCTGTGGTACTTCAAGGCCTGTGCCGGCCAGTTCATCTGCCCGCTATGTTTGCCTGCAGCGGCCTTCTTCTGTGGGCTGTGTTTGCCTGCTCACCTTTGCCATGCCATGCCCACTGCCCACGTTCACCAGCCCCGTTCAATTTTTGCTTTGCCCCCCCCTGTTCATTTCCATGTGCGCCAGGATCCGCAAGGCAACAGTTTGCAAGCTGCAAGAACTGCCCTGTTGGCAGCTACAACACGGGCCTGCAGTGGCGGCCCGTGCACCGTGTTTGCGTTCATGCATCCATTCGTTGTGCTCATTGCGTGTGCCACTTGAGCTGGCACGGAGACTGCGTTGTGCAGCCCAAGCACCGTTGTGGTTCACTGAGTTCAGTTCAAAAGGGAAGGCCTTGGACTGCGTGTGAGCAGCCAGCCACGTTCCCTGTCACCTGCATTGTTTGAGCCAGAGACTGCATGCGGGCAGCCTGGCTCCCTGCTAACTGCTTTCTTTTGCAGAGTTCAATGATCCTGGGCCATGGTTTAGTGTAAAATTTGTAAGTTAAGGTAAGATGTACTGTAAATATGAGTGCGCCCCCGGCATGTCTGTCCTAGCGCCGGCAATTTTATTTAAGTCGTCCGTATGAGTGAGTTTGTTTAGATAGTTACGCAGCCCTCAGGTTATTTATTTTGGGGACACGAATACCATGAATGTCGCACTCAGGGATCCGTAGGTAAAATGTACTAGGGGAAAACTACACATGATGGCACACGAAAATTTGACGACTCGGGACGAGTCTGTAAAAAGGGAAGGGGGTAGTGTTGTGGTTACCAGATTCGCAAACCACCATTCAGGTCCCTTAGGTGAGGTATCTCGGTAAGTGCATGTGTAGTTAGG
>NC_140962.1:48663116-48740616 GCF_056783735.1 Eptatretus burgeri
AGGATTATGCCATTAAGTTCTGGTAAACCTGGCCAAATTCTAAAAAATCTTGTATTCAGTTCTCAGTGTCATTCATTTTGGTCATCACAAGCTGGCTTAGCCACAAGCCTTGCATTCAAAAGCATATTTTGTGTTATGATTCCAAGAAGGTAGAAACACGTCTCAAAATTTATGTTTAAAATTGTGGATTGAACCCGAGTGATTGTTGCTACTGTTGTTGAGGATTGTCATGATCATGATCATGATCATCACGTACCATGCTTTTTTTTTGTGTACACCTTCGAGGCTCGTATGAGAGCTAACACACAGAACATCCAACAAGGGGAGCAGGAGACAAGAGGGGCAGGAGAGGGAAGGAAAAAACAGTGGGGAACAGACATGAGTTGATCAGTGGAAGGGAGAGGGATGGGGCGGGGTACACAGGGTAAACAAGATGGACACTACAGGGACTTTCAGGAAGGAAAGCAGGGAATTTGAATGAGGTGGGTTTAGTGTGGATTAGTGGGGGTAGAAAAGATCATGGTTTTGGATGGGGAAGATAAGAGATGGTGGTGAACACCTGTTTTGAAGACCTCAAGGGAAGAGTGGGATTGAAGAGAATGTGGGAGTTTGTTCCAAAGGCGGGGAAAAAGAGGAATGAAAGAGGGAAGATTCTGTCGCTTTATTTTGAGCGTCAATTCTGTCAAAGCAGTTTCTTGGTGAGGGTTACAATCTTGTAGAAGTCACCACTCTGATGCAGGATTCTCGACTGAGGGTGCAGGACTGTTCTTTAGCCAGGGTGCCGGTGATAACTCGCCCACTCTTCACGAATAACACAGTGGCATATTTAACGTCTACTAACTAATGCAAGCAAATGGGACAGCTAGCTTAACGTCCATCCAAGGGACCACACACATCGATGCCTCAACCTGCCTGCAAAGCACCAGCATGACAGTGTTTCGCTCAGCCGAGATTTGAACCCAGGCGAAGCAGCTCAGAGGCAAGTGTGTGTTGATGATGATGCTGTTAATCATTTGGGGAGATTTCTCTGTTCTGCCAGCATATGGTAAGTGATGCTGGAGAAAATGGGTTCTGTGGATAAACCAGCAATCTTCATAGATTGCTTTACACAAAGGTTGAGTGTCCTCCTGGAGAGGTGATTACATGTCATCATTTTGATTGACTACTAATGCGCACACACTCGCACTCACACTCTGAATGCAATTTACAATGGCGAAGTGGGTTGATTGAGCAGGATTGCAAAAACCAAGTTAAATGAACCAAGGAAAGGTTTATAGTGGAAAAAGGATTATGTTGCATCACTCGGACATGATCACACATGCGAATCAATCATCCATCCAAGGACCTGTTTTCTTATTTTGACTTTTCCCAGATTAGAGCTGAATCATACATTAGGAAGGAGGTGTTTGCATATTATGCAAGCAAAAATGTATAAATCTGTTCCTTTATCCTGCCCTCCCCCTCACCTTCCTCTTCAACGTATCCCTTTAACCCCTATCCACGCCCACCCCCCTCATTCCTATCAGCACAAAATGAATTTTGAAAATGGCAGCAAAGAAATGTTGACAAAGGTGCAACGGTTCAGTTTGGGTTATATTTTCCAAGGATGTATGCCAGCTACATCACAGCAGGTAGTGCCTTACAGAGAGCTATCACCTTCAAAACTACCTTTGTGTTTGTTTATGAAGTGATATGAAAACATGAAAGGGAATACCTAAAGAGGTTTCTTCTTCACACATAATTCTCTTTACACCATATATGCAATAGGGTGGTTATTATTTGCAGGTAAAAGTTAAAGTAAATTTTTTTTTAAGCAGTCACCTTTAATTTTGTTCCAAATGTCCAAAAGAAAAACCTCATGTGTCAAATTTCATCCATTTTGGACCATATTTAGAGGTTTCTCAATGAGATTGTACTTATGGACTGCAGTAGCTTGGTACTGGTGGCCTGGTGTGGTTAGTCACTTTTGCATTGATCTTGTTTCCTTTTTGCTGTTGAGGAAAAGCGGTTTCTTTGGTCCTGCACAATTTCAAGGAGGAATTGTTTCTGTTCTTATTTCTTTGTTATTATGGTGTTATACGTCTCAATAAGGGCCGCATACCTTTCAGTGTTCAACTGTCTGTAGTGCCTCCCTGTGAGCTCCCACGACTCAGGGACAGAATGCAGAAAGTAAGCTGGAATTTCGATTCACCGAAGGTTAATTGTGTTCTTTGTGACGAAATCTTCAAATGACATGTCCTCAGACTTCTTGATATTCAGCTGGATGCACTTTGGAGGTTTATCTGTGCCTTCCTTTTCATTTAGGGCCTTTACCATTCCTCGTTTGACTCTTTGGGTGGATACGGCTGAATCAAAGAATGCCAAACCAATGAGCTCCTCATTGAGATACCATATATTGTTACGAATCTGGAAACCATTCGCATTCACACATACAGTTGACCCAAAGTTTAGTTATTTCGTTTAGTATATGTGGATAGTTAGAATCTCTCCCACTATGTCTAATCCCAGCAGACACACGACGCCAGTATGAAAGATTCACGACGTCGGGAATCGGCTGTTTGGTTGTACAACCATATCACAATGCGGTACAGCCGCAGCGTGCCGAGCGATTATCGAAAACTGTTTTTTCTGCCTCGTGTGTTGCCACGGTGACCACTTTTCCACCTCGTGCCATGTGATTGCGTTTGCCTTTCACTGGAGGAGAGATCTGATTGGCTAATTCCTATTTCCGCATCACCAGCCACCATTTGCAAAGTTTGGTTAAACTTGTGAACTTTCCCGTTTCTGAATGTGGCAGAGACAATCCGTTTTAATCTGCAGAAGACTTTAGCTTTTTTAGTAAAAATTATCTTCCGCCGTGATCATTTTTGGTAAGTATAATATTATAAATCGATTTAATGTGTCTTAGCTTTTGTTTTTGGACGTATTAATGATCACAGAATCCATGATGTGTTCGTGTTACAGGCGTTCTTGAATCTATATCGTTACATTCAATCGAAACTCTCCCGAGACCTTCGAGCCACTCGGGTGGTTTGAGCGTTGGACTCGAACGTACATCTGATGATCGAATCCTCCTGCACCAGATTTCATCATTCGTTTATCACGTTTAGCTGTCCCTGATATGGCCCTGATCGTGTGGAGAAATAGACGGTAAATAATCAATTCATTTTTCCGAGGGCCTGGTGAAAAAAAAAACACCGGTCTGTGGCAAAAAGGGGAACTCTGCAAAAATTACTTTGGACAAGTTTAATTGGTTCAGAACCTTTTAAAATATTTTTCTGGTGTGGATAATGCTTCGGCCGTTCGAGTCCGACGAATGTAATAAATTTAAAGCATTGTACCGCAATGTAACAAATTTAAAGTTCCACTGCCCTTGAAAAAGCCTCAATTAATATTATTTTTAATAATATATTATTTTTTATGTCCTCTTTTAACGAGTTAGGCCTAACCAAAGGCAAAAGGAAAACAATTGTCAGTTATTGTGCGCCGAAAAATGTGAAGTTTTGTCATTAAAAAAAATTAACCCTTTGGCCGCCAACAAACTGCCACTTGCAACAATGAAACCTTCATTGCGGTAGTTTGTCACTTGGGGAATTGTTAAAGTTTTTCGGTGCACAATTGTTTTCCTTTGGTAAAATGGTTATCAAAAGACATGAAAATAACTTTATATTATTAAGAATAATATTAATTGAGGCTTTTTAAGGGCAGTGGAACTTAAAACTTGTTACAAACTGCTTCGAACACTGCTGTGCTAAATTGTTTTTATATTCTAAAATAAGAGTGATGTCCAATGCTGTGATGTCCACATATAATTTGTGTGGAAAGAATGGGAAGAGACCTTTCCGGAACCTGAATTTTTCTAAAGTTGCCAGAGGTAATGAACTCTGCTAAATGACAGTTTATAATGTGCATGACTTGAGCGTAATTCACATTGCAAGTCTTGTTTGATGATCATAAAACCCAATATATACAAAGTGGAAATTCTTATTATTTTTCAGACAGTACCATGGCCAGTCAGCCAACAGCAACGGAGGCGGCTGTGGACACTGCCGTATCACAACATTTGAAATATGCCCCTGATCGGCGTGGAGATGCAGGCAGGAACAAGCCCTCACCTATCTATAATTCCAGCAATGTATGTGTGTGTCTGTGTGTCTGTGACCGCTGTTTCTTGACAACCACTGGTCCGATCCAATTGAAACTTGCTAGCTATATTGCTGGGGACCTGAGTGTGTGCCTTTTCAAGATTTGATATTAATCAGACAAGTGCTTCCCAAGTTATGGCCATTTATTTACCAAACCAACTGCGTAGGCGTGGCTGATGGGGAAGAGATCCTCAGCCACGTTCCAAATTACGGGTTACAACGTAGGACTTCTGGATAGTGATGACTTACTGTATTCTCATAATTTCTCGATTTCTTATGCGCATTTATAGATAAACACAATGCCCCAATCCAGTCGTCGTTTCCAAGAGCAAAGGAACGGCCTGTGTGGTTGTTTGAAAGTTGTTATTATTTTTTTTTTTTTGCACGTACGGCCATGCTCGTACGGGCACGTACTAGTGTAATAATAACGAGTGACAGCAACACGCTGTGCCAGCCGTCCACATTTTTGATTATTAAGAATTTGCAGCATAGTTAATTGTAATGTTGTATGTTGGAAACCCAGCCTAAGTTTACATTGTGAAAATATTTACATGTACTTTTATGCATAATGAAGTTATTTTATTTTATTGTGAAATTAAGATTGAAAACACCCAACAAATTAATTTTTTTGTGCTTTGGAATTATTAATGTGAGATGCATTCAAAATTGTGTTTTCATACTTAATGATGTTAGATTTATATTTTTTCTTTGTTTGAATACATATATACATATATATATATATATATATATATAATATATATATATATATATATATATATATATATAATATATATATATATATATATATATATATATATATATATATATATATATTGTTACGGATTCGCGCCCGCCGGCGTGCTGACGGCCACGTAACTCGAATCGCGGCACGTCGCCCACCGGACGGACAATCCAGTCGTGACCCTCTCGGACTAACGCCGGGAACCAGTCACGGGTGGACCTTTCGGTCTCACCGCGATCGAGCCAATCAGCCCCCGCGTGGGATAGGGTTGCTCGCCAAATTCGACCTACCTAAGTACCCACGCGGAGGGTAGACCGGGCGATCGCACCTCGCCGCAGGTCGACTTCGGACACGGGCCACTTAAGCGACCCGTTCCGTACTATCGGGATAACCGAGCGGTGTTATCGTCGACCTCGACGGTTCGATTAATTATCGGGCGTATTCAGCCCACTACCAACCCTTTACGTGAAGCAAGATGAGGATTCAATGAAGGAAATGACGAAGCGAAGCGGGAAACAGTTCGACACAAAGCACATTTATTCACGATGAACGGAAAGCACACATATTCAATTCCACCAAAAGCACACAGAAAAGAAAAACACAATTCAATTTACACAAAAAGCAAATGCGACAATGCAGATCTAATACCGATTACGCGAGCACACGGCAACACTTATACAATTTTACTTCACAGACGGCGCCGACAACACATACCCAAAACCAAGGAAAGAATACCCTCAAGGATGAGGCGGGCCTGAGGCCGAGACCGGGTCGGGCCTACCCGTCTGGTGATGAGACGCGGAGTGGCGATGGTGCCTCAACTCCGCGGGCCTCGCGGGCAGTGTCTGGTAGGGGGTGGGAAAGGGGCCCCCTTGGTCGCACTATCTCAGCGCGGGGGGAAACAGGAGGGGGTTGCTGATGCTCGGGGTATAGAGGATTTTTATTGCCCCGCAACGAGCGTCTCCACCTCGGCCAGGTCGCGCTGTCGGCCTCCCTGGGGTGCAGCTCCCTGCACGACGCGAGCACCCCCTCGTCTGCCCTCGCCGCCTCTCCACAGCTCCGTCCCCTCCGCTCCGACGCCAACGCACACGACGACCAGCTCCTTCTTGCCAACTCCACCGCCCGCGAAGTCTTAACTCTCTGTTCTCTTTCTTCCAAACTCCACCGCCCGCGAAGTCTTAACTCTCTGTTCTGACTTGACTCTACTACTCCCTGGACTGACGAACACGGTCGCTTTTATCAGCCCCGTGGCTTCGCCCTCTCATCTTTGACCCCCTCCCTTCGACCTTTCACCTCGCTCCCCATTGGCCCGAGAAAAAGTGGGCGTGAATGCTTTTTGATCCATAAATTTGCATATATCGATCGCCCTCCAACGCCCTGGGGGCGGGGCCAAATCGCCCCTTGCTCACCGATTGGACGGAACAAAAGTGGGCGTGTCCTTTTTGATCCGTTTTTGAAGCACAAAATCCGTGATTTTGTACACGCTGTTCGGCGCGCGCCCTGCACGAGTCCAACACCGGTACCCACAAGCGGCGCAAGAACGGTGGCGATGCGACGGTTGCGAGGTGTGACGTGAAGGTCGTGGCGGTTGTGGTGAAGCGGCGTTGTGGTTGGTGGTTGATGTTGTGACTGGTGGTGGTAACAATGGCGGTTGATCCAAATTAAAGATAGTAAAAGAAAAACGGCTATCCTGAAGAGTCGCAGCACGCATAAATGACATGTATTCCCACTAGACAACGGGTTTGGGCCTAACTACACATGTACTTACCGAGATATCTCACCTAAGGGACCTGAATGGTGGTTTGCGAATCTGGTAACCACAACAATATATATATATATATATATATATATATGTATATATATATATGTATATATGTATATATATATATATATATATATATATATATATATATATATATATATATATATATATATATATATACTTGGTCTCATTGATTTGCTTGATTGTAATTCAGTTTTATATAATTTTATGCACTGTTCATATCATGTCAAGTATCATCTGTTTAAGTATTTTTGCACCTCATTCTATTGATGCCCGCTGTGGTACATAACAAGTAAAAATATTTCCAAATTATATACATCATGGAGAAATTCTATCAGAAAGGTGTTTGACTTCCCAAGTCGGACCCATATTTTACTCTTTTACCAGTCATTGCTGAATTTCTACCGAATGAATGTCAACTATTATGTCATATAGCAAAATTTATATGTGGTTCTTCGTCTTCTCATAATTCTTACCTGAGGTTGCTTAATTATGAATCTTGTATCAATGGGTAGTATGCCATCAGTAGCTAAAACTTTTAATTACATTTTATATAAATGCAAGTTATCTGTCAATACCTTTTATGCTCCTCATGCCCTTAATGTATGCAAGCATAGAATTATCAGCAGTTTTGCTAAGTAAGTCAGTCTCTGTCTGTCTGTCTGTCTGTCTGTCTGTCTGTCTGTCTGTCTGTCTGTCTGTCTGTCTGTCTGTCTGTCTGTCTCTCTCTCTCTCTCTCTCTCTCTCTCTCTCTCTCTCTCTCTCTCTCTCTCTCTCTCTCTCTCTCACTCTCTCTGTCTCTCTGTCTCTGTCTCTGTCTCTGTCTCTGTCTCTCTCTCTCTATCGAGTGTAGCCTGTGGCTGCTGGTGCATCATTGGTTGGGACGTGGCTCTGCCGATGATGCAGTGTCGCCCTTACCAGTACACTGGTACTCATTTTGCCGACCTCGGAAGGATGACAGGCTGAATCAACCTTCTGGTGTATTTTAATTCAGCGGCCAACAGGGATTGAACTCAGGACCCTCGGATCCCAAGCCACCACCCAAACCACTAAGCCAACAGGCTTGAGTTTTACTTACACTGCATGATGATGTTGTTGTACTTAAAGGTGCCTTTGTGCAGTCAATTATATTTGAGAGAGAAGTTCCACAGTTCCTCTCTGGAGCAGAAATTTCTGAATTTGAATTGTTTACTGTGCTTTGCACAAAGTGAATTTGTCAAAAAGGTATTTACGACTTTTACCCATGTGGTATTTCTTTTTATTCCCCATTTTTAGTGTATGTTTCTCAATTGCAATGGTATCTTTATTTATTTATTGTACGTTTGTATTTGAGTGTGCTTTTTTGCTACGAATATAGATATTATTATTGTTGTTAATTCTGCTTGTATATTTTTGCCGCAATCATGCTCTGCGTGATACGTGATAATAAATGATTATGAATTACAGTTGTTTTCAAGTTGTGGTGATTATGTGTTAATGTGCAACATATAATGATGTTGCAATACAACTTCAATGTTTTGATAATGGCACCGGAGGAACAGCGGTGCTCCGCTGGCCCCAGACCTACAGGTCGAGGGCTCATCAAGCTGGAAGCTGAAGGGTGTCATGCACTGCAATGTTCGTTTCTTTGATGTGCAAAGAAAAGGGTAAAAACAAAAACTCCATTTTATGAACGTTGTGATAAAGTTGAAAAATAACGTCATGCTTCAATGTTGTGACAACGTTGAAATCTGACGTCATGGGTGTTGCAAATACAACTTCCCACTGACCCAATTCTGACGTCAGGATAGAACTGGCAAACGACGTTGCAACAACGTTGTGTGCCTGCTGGGATGGGTTAATTTCATGTGTGCGCTGCAGGTTTCTTTTATAGTCAGATTTTTTACATCTTTCAATCTACTGACGCCAGCGGAACCCTCGCCTCACTCCTCCTCCCACTCTGCGGGCGAACAAGCGCTTCACCCGCCCAGCTTTCACTTCACACCACGGCACCATAACCCACGTGTTTATGACTACGGACGTGGGCAGAGCCCCCCTCGCCTCAGAGCCGACTCCGCCCCAGCAAGATGGAATGTTCCTCCCATCCAATCAGGGATGAGATCGCCTCAGCTCTGACTCCGCCCCATCATAGAAGAATGTCTCCCCTCTCGACACTGGGGAAGACAACAAAAAAGCCTCTCTCAGGGGAGGAGCACTGAGACGCTGACACCCCCTCTCCTCCAATCGTGGCTGGCCACCACGACACCCGAAAACACCCCATCCAATCCCGAGGCGAGTTACCCGAGAGCGAATCCCTCCACCCCGCACGGGGGAGGGATAAGAAGGATCGCGAGCTGTATCCGTGGGTTGTTCCTTGGTCCCTTGGAGGTCATTCCTTGCTTCTGGTCTGCTGGGCTCTCCTGGTCGTCGGTCATCATTCGTGGCTGGCCGGGTCGTTCGTAGGATCCTGGCTGCGCTCATTGGATTCTGGTTCGTGGGTTCGAGTCCCACTGTGGTGGGTTGTGTTGGAGTGCTCGAGCTGGGGATCCCCATTCCGGTCCACGGACTCTGAGCTCCACAAGTGCAAGTCGGTAAAACCACACGAGGCGGCCAGGTACCCGACCAGACTCTGACCCCCAGCTGCCTATCCTCCACGGCTGGAGGGTCCAATAAAGGCCAGCCAGCTCCATTTCTTTTTTGGTGTGTGTGTGTGTGTCCGTCTGTGGCCATTCTTGTAAGTAAAACGTTAAGTGTTTGCCATTGTACATTTGCCTGCATTTATATTCATGGTTAAGTCTGCCCTGTGTTTCCCTCCCTATTGCCTATTGTAAATAAATAACTGTTAAATGTTCCAGTTTGTTGTCTGTGTTGTCTTTCATTGACCCAGTATGGTTTGGGCTTGAGAATTAGGGAGGCAGATTGTGCCGTAAATTGTTATTTGGACCGGCACGGCTTTGGTAATTCCCACTCGGTTACGCCGGATCCGAGTCGGTGACAGCGACTCAGTTTGGACAAAGCCGGCCGAGGGTGTGGCTTTCTCGGTAGCTGGACCGCGCGGCTAATTAGGTAAATTGGAATCAGACAAAAAGACCCTAACCGCACGGTCAAAATATTGGCATCCACGGTCCATTAAGCGACCCATCGACTTCAGAGTTATCCGGAGTGACGACCTTCAATTCCGGTGTTCAGTGGGAGACAGCCCAACTGCTCCATCTCGCGGTCGTCCTCGCCACCACAACAATATGTCCAGTAAATTTAGAATTGGCAGATTTTAAAAAGGCAGAATTTACCTTCTCATACCTCACAAGATGTTGTCGGAAGTCAAGGACCTTGCGAGGAGCAGAAATGGCATGAGCAGCAGTGAACCATGCTTTAAGGTCGACTCGAAAAACAAAGATGGGGATGTCCTCTTTTTCCTCTTTTCCGAGTCCTCTTTTCTCACAGCCAGTGAGCTTAAACTGTCTCCTAAACAGATCTTGAGTGCATATAATGCTTTAGCCATCCATCTTGCATGATGCTGGGTTCCAGGTGTTATAAATTGCACTTACTGAGGAGGGATGCCACTAATAAAGGTTATGGCCAGTTTGAGGAGCTCTTGATCATCATGTCGAACTTGGCTGACCTGATATTGGCTTGCAGCTAACTCAATCAATGAGACTTTCCTTGACTTCCTCCGATGCTTCTTCTACTTATTCATGGTCAGCTGCAGTTAAAAAACTGGATTGGTCCATGTAATCCCAGGATGTTTGTTTTGTATACAAAGTCAAGGGTTATGGAAAAGCTTGAACACAGAATGGATCAGGAGGCAGCAGAACAAAAGGAACAGGAGAAAAGGGGGGGGCAACAGCAGGCCCGAGGGACAAAATAGATGGAGACAAGCAAACAAGGAATGCGGGTAATCATGGGTGGGGGGAGGGGTAGGGGAAGATGCAGGAGTTGAGAGCAAGATGGATACAGGTTTAAACTCTCAGGAAGGAAAAATAGGAATTTGGGAGAGAAGGGAGTTGCTTTAAGGATAGTTGACAAGATCATGGTTTTGGATGGGGGACGATCTGAGATGGTAATGAACAGGTATCTTGAAGACCTGGAGGGAAGAATGAGATTTAAGAGAATGTGGAAGTTGGTTCCAAAAATGGGGAAAAAAGGGAACGAATGCTTGCTGGAAACACTTGGAAATCACAATATCATGACCAGACGAGAACTCCATACTCTCTCTGAAAATACATGCCATGACAAGTTGTAAGATATGATTCTAACATACCAAATACATAAGATTTTTGTTTAGCTTTTATTAGAAAAGCAAACATGCTCCATTTCTGTGACCGGTGTTGATTGCTGTTGTGTCAGTGCCAACTGCCTTTACACGACCAATGACTCCCCATTCCTCCAGCAAATGTACCACAGCAGAAGTTTGAGCCTCGACAGTGCTGGAAATCAACTTTGGAGCACATAGGAGTTGGTTTACTCCTACTCCAAAACATGATCACTGGCAGAAGGTCCACTTGTTATTTCCCTGAAGGTCATTAAGGAACTTGCCATCTCAGTAAACTATAAGTGACACTATTGGCTGAAACTGTTCCTTTCGGGTTTTTGGAAAGTTCTTCACTGAGGTGAAGTCGAGTCCTTCAATCAGCAAACAGTTGATGGTTCGCTCCTGTACATCATGACCGAGGCTTTGAACTGTGGTTGCAAGGACAAATGTTGCCTTTATATCACAACTTGGTTCAGTCGATAAAAACAGCTACTGCCAAATTCAGACTGACAATATTTCTTCTTTTTCTCTTTTTCGGTTTAGAAGATGATTTTCCAACAGCTCTTCCATCTTCATAACTGTTATTACCCTGGCCACCGAAGGTGGGTGAAAGCTGTTTCCACCCCTGTCTGTGAACAGGATATCTCAAAATGTTGTGGACGGATCCAGATAACATTTGGTGGAAAGGTTCAGTGTGTGACAAGGACGAATTGATTAGATTTTGGTGAAGATCAGGATCCAGGTACTAGAATTTTTAAAAGTGGTTTTTCACCATTGAGTGAGAGGACAAAACCTCTTTATACAAGTCTTTATACAGGGATAAAGAAAGACGAAATACTATAGCATGATATCTCAAAAAGTTATGAACAGATTCAGATGAAACCTGGTGGACAGGTTGTGTGTTTGACAAGGAACCATTGCTTCGATTTTGGTGAAGATCCGAATCCGGATCTGGTTGGATCTGATAATTTTTTTAAGCGATTCTGCACCATTGAGAGATGGGGCCAAAAATGATATAGAGCATGATACTGTATCTCAAAAAGTTGTGGACGAGCTATGACAAACTTCGTGAATGATTCACCTCAAAACTTGGTGAATGAGGTGAAAAGAACAAGCCGATTTGATTTGGGTTCAGGTCTGGATCGAGATCCGGAATATCAGCGGGATACACAACGTATACTGTTCAGCCTGGAGGAGGCTGTTCTAGTTTTTATTGCATCCTCCAACATCATCACTGCTGTTGGATGATCCCCATCAACCAACAATTTAATTATCGTCTGCTGTTCCTGCTTGACATGCCATTTCTTCTCCATACTCGCCTCTCATCTCAAGCAAGTGTTGAGATTATTTTCTTCATGGAGAAATTATGCTGCAGCAAAGTCAAGAAATAATTTCCATTAAGAGGTGTATGAAAATACAAGTCAATGGAACTTTGTTGGAGCTTTGTACAAGTCTTTATGCAAGTCTGCATCAAGAATACTGCTTTCAGATCTGAATGTTTGAATGTAGTCTTGTCACATCAGAGCTTCAGCCGACGCTCTGATCTGAGTGCCTTTGTCCTCCATGAATGACCAAACAATCTCCAAATTCTCACTGCATTCAACAGATTGTAATAATTTATACTGCATTCAATTAACCATGTACAATCCCAGAAGGATCTTTTAAATAAAACCGAGACTGGTGGTTGCTCACGTGGGAAGGCAGATGGCGGAAAAATGTTTCTTACAAACAATGTGCACAAATAATGGTTTATTTAAAATGAATACAGGGATAAAGAAAGACGAAACACTACAAATAATGCTGAAAATACAAGCATAAAACCAGAAACAAAGGGGTGTGGGGAGAGAGGGAGGGACTTGAGCAGGCACAATCTGGTGTCAGCGCACTACGGTGGTGTGGTCGTACAGGCTGGTATGGCACAGGACTGGCACAGCATGGAACAAGAAGATGGCAATGAGGAGATGGCAATGAGACAATGACCAACCAAAGCAAGAGAGAGCTGGTATCAATGATGTCCTTTTGGTCGGTGTGAAGCTTAACTCTGGTGATCTGCCACACATATGCATGAGCGCGGCTCTTTTAACTTCAGAGCCCGCCCTCATTCATGGTGGGTCCCTCTCATTTGCCATCCACTGCCAGTGTGCAGCCCCACAATTCAGGCCACCCTGCCCCTTACCAGGGCTCCACAGCTGACCCCTCCTCTGTGGCCTGTAGTTCTCTCGGTCAAACAGCCCCTGGTCATCCCCATTTAATAAGTGCATTTCTGTTAAATGCCACAAGTTCTCCACCTGGCCTCGCCTGTACAGTGGCTTTTATGTAATACGTTGACCTATTTTTCTCTATGATTTACAATCACTGTCACCTCAGTGGACATATTACATACAACTTACCTCTAACAGATCCCTAATACAAGTGTAAATATAATCTACTCCAGCACACGGACAAAGTTATTCTTCACACGTTTGATCTATGGACCCCCCCCCCTCTACCCCACCGATATTCCACGGAACATTATATATCCGAGACATGAAGGCAAAATAGATAACTTCAGCGTAAAGTAACAAGTATGGTTTCAGGGCTGGCAGGATTCAGATATAATAGAAACACCAGGCTCTTGTTGTTGTTGTTATGATTACTCCATTCCCATGAAGCGAAAAGTGGGGTTCAGCAATTGGTTAAACTTGTCTGTCTGTCTGTCTGTCTGTCTGTGTCTGTCTGTCTGTCTATCTGCAGATGTCAGTTTATGATCCAGGAACTACTTCATTTAAATTTCATTTGACACTTTGAACACTGAAGAACGCAAATCGGTACACGAACTTGCAGCTTTGTAGTACTTTGGCTATGAATTTGGCAAATTGTACGGAATCTCGTCCTGATTGCGCCTGCGCAGATAGGAGTAGGGTAATTATTTACTCTGTCTGTCTGTCAAACTGAATTGAAAATCATTCCAAACAGGAAACTTACTGTTTTTAGGGATGTAATAAAGGACACAGCCAACAGGCACGAGTAACTAATGTAATATGTTAAACGAGAAGGGCACTCAGTAGAGTTCATACCTCCACCCTGTAATGCCTGATCCACGAGAACATATCGGGCCCAATACATTGTTGAAATATCATGCTATATATCGTTTTTGAGCCCTATCCCTCAATGGTGAAGAATCGCTGAAAAAAATTATTGTAGTAGGATCCGGATTCGGCTCTTCACCAAAATCAAACCAATTCGTCATGGTCAAACACCCAACCGGTAAACCAAGTTTCATCCAAATCCGTCCACAACTTTCTGAGATATCCTGTACACAGACAGACAAACAAACAAACAAACAAGAAGTAGACATCATGCAGAGCACGATACTTGCAAAATCCAGAAAACAAATTTGACCTCAAAAATAATTGGTGGTTGAATTCAGGGACCTGATGTGCAAATCCTCTTCAAATTTCAAGTCAATGGGATGAAAATTGAGGATTTCAGAAATACCACCTTAGTTGTTGACCTTGGGACTATGTCAACCTTTTGGTCTATGTTGACCTCAAAAATAATTGGCTGGTTTAAATTCAGTGACATGGGAATATAAATCCTCTTCAAATTTCAGTCAATCGGATGAAAATTGAGGATTTTAGAAATCTCACCTAAGTTGTTGACCTTTGGCCTCTGTTGACCTTTGGACCTCAAAAACAATAGGCTTCTTCCTTGTGACAAGCTCGACCATGTGGTGAAGTTTTGTGAAGATCGGTTTAAAATTGCGACCTGCAGGCGACAAAGAGACAGAATAACAAAATCGATGAACCAATATACTTGAAAAATCTTCGATTTTGTAAGGAACAAACAGACAGAGAGGGGTGATATCAACAAAACCTCCTTCACCTTCGGTGGCGGAGGTAATAAGGTGGTGTAAAAGACGTCGCATAAACGGTGGTAATATCCTGAAATTTCTCTATCTTTGGTACAATCTTTGAAACCTTTATTTTCTTTCAATTGAATTTATACTTGAACACTGTTGAACATAAATTGCCTTTTTGGCACTTTCAAAAAAACCTCCCATTTAGCAGGACTTGGACAAAATATTACGCAATTTTATATCATCTCGACCAATCAAATTTTCTAATCTCAGCGTTGGGGAATATTGAGATTCAGACAAAACTGTGGCACATAGGAAATGTAGATCATGCCCAAGGTGCCTCTTAAATACATATAGTTACCTCTGCCACCAAAGGTGGAGGTTATGTTTTCACCCCTCTCTGTCTGTCTGTGTGCAGAATATCTCAAAAAGTTGTGGACGGATCTGGATGAAATTTGGTGAGCAGGTTGGGTGTGTGACAAGGATGAACTGATTAGGTTTTGGTGAAGATCTGGATCCGGATCCGACGACGAGAATTTTTTAAGTGATTCTTCACCATTGAGAGATTGGACCAAAAATGATACATCGCACGATATCTCAAAAAGTTGGAGATAGATTCGGACGAAACTTGTTGGACAGGTTGGGTGTGTGACAAGGAAGAATTCATTCAATTTTGGTGAAGATCCGAATCCGACAAGTTTTAAAGTGATTCTTCACCATTGAGAGATAGCGCTAAACTAATATAGAAACTAGAAGTGCACTCGGTAGTGCTCATACCAATGTGACATAATGCCTGATCCATGAGGACATATCAGGCACAATGCATTTTTGAAATATCATGCCACATGTCGTTTTTGGCCCGTTCTCTCAATAGTGAGGAATCACATTTAATAAATTAAATAATTCTCGTATCCACATCCGGATTCGGATCTTCACCAAAATCGATTCAATTCATCCTTGCCACATACCCAACCTGTCCTTCAAGTTTCATTTGAATCCATCCACAACTTTTTGAGATATCATGCTCTATATCATTTTAAGCCCGATCTCTCAATGGTGAAGAATCAATTTAAAAAAAACTCTCGTCGTTGGATCCAGATCCGGATCTTCACCAAAATAAAATACATTCTTCGTTGTCACACACCCAACCTGTCCATAGAGTTTCATTTGAATCCGTCCCCAACCTTTTGAGATATCGAGCTATATATCGGTTTTGCCTCGTCTTTCAATGGTGAAGAAATACTTTAAAAATGATCAGATCCGGATGCGGATCCGGATCTTCACTAAAATTGGAACATTTCTTCCTTGTCAAACACCCTACATATCCACCAAGCCTCATCCGAATCCGTCCACAACTTTTTGAGATCTCAAAAGAAGAAGAAATTCATTCAGGGGGAAGAATAAGAAGAAATTCAGGGGGAAGCATGATATTTCAAAATGTATTGGCCCGATATGTTCTCCTGGATCAGGCATTATGTGGTTGAGATATGCGCTCTACCGAATGCCCTTCAAGTTTATGCTGTTTCAGCAGAACTGTTTTATTAAAAGTCAAGGCTCAATGAAGAGCGAGAGCACAGAATGGATCAGGACGCAACCAGAACAAAAGGAACAGCAGAAAGTGGGAAGAATCACCAACAGCTGGATTGAAGGATAAAATAGAGGGATACTTGGACAAATAAAGGATGTGGGGAGGAATGAGGGGATGGGAGGGAGGATGCACAGAGTGCACAATATGGATACAGAAGCAAACTCCACTCATGATTCATGGATTTCCTCTCCTGTCACAGTCAACACTTGGCTCTTAATGGAGTTCTCTCATCTCCTCTTACTGTCCAGGCTGGAGTTCCTCAAGGCAGCATTCTGACCCCTTTGCCTTTACTGGTTTTCATCAATGAGCTCTCTGACTCTCTGGAAAATCCTCTACATCTCTTTGCTGATGACTCCACCCTCTGTCATACCATCTCTCATCCCTCTGATCGGCAGGCAGCAGCCTATTCACTCTCTGCAGACTTGGATAAAATCACAAGCTGGTCAAACACTTGGAATATGTCTTTCAATCCTGACAAATCTCACTCTCTCACTATGTCTCTTCGAAAGGACCGTCTGGAACCTCCCCACCCCCCCCCCATCTACTTTCTCAACAATCCCCTTGAAGAAGTCCTTTCATTCAAGCTTTTGGGCCTCACTATCTGCCACGATCTTTCCTGGGAAAGCCACATCTCCAAGCTGGCCTCCAAAGCCAGTCGCCAACTGGGCATCCTATGTCGTGCAAAGCCCTTCCTTGGCACACCTGAGCTTCTAACCACCTACAAAGCTTTCATCTGCAGTCTGATGGAGTACGACTCTCCCCTCTGGGGTGGTGCTCCTGCCTCACACCCAGCTCGACTTCACACTTCACACAATGCTTTTAGGATCATTGGTATCTCCTGCGATGAAGCTGAGTCTATAGGTCTCTCACTCTCACCACAGGCAGGTAGGTGGTCTTTGTCTTCTACCATCTCCTCTGTCTGTGATCTGTCCCACCTATATTTCCGCAGGGTGCTCAAGGTCCGCAAAAAAAACCCTTCTGGTGAAACTGCCAAAATTTAGAATGACTGCTCACCTTCACTCTTTCATTCTTCTTTTTCCCACCTCTCAAACTCCCACACTCTCTTCAATCCCACTCCTCCCTCCAGGTCTTCAAAACAAAACGGCTGTTCACGGCCATCTCATATATTCCCTCATCCAAAATCTTGATCTTCCTGAAAGTCCTGTAGTCCCATCTTCTTTACCCCGTGTACCCCGCCCCATCTCTCTCCCTTCCACAGATCTCCTATTGTCTCTGTTCCCCACTATTTTGTGTTTCCCTTTCCTGCCCTTCTTGTCTCCTGCCTCGTTATGTTCTGTGTGCTAGCTCTTACACGAACCTCGACGGTGTATACAAAAAAAAACAGTATATTGAAGACCTGGAGGGAAGAATGAGATTGAAGAGAGTGTATAAGTTGGTTCAATGGGCAGGGGAAAAAAACGAACATAAATGAGTGGAAGTGAACAGTGATTGCAAATTTTTGGGGGTTTCATCAGAAGGGGTTTGCTGGTGGATCGCGTGCACCTTGCAGAAACATTGGGAGGGAGCTGAGGGAGAAAGCACGGAAAGAGCAGAGGGCACAAGACCATAAAAGAGATGGTTGAACATCGAGAGAACACCAACCTGTCTGCAATGGGAAAGTGATAGGCCCATACACTCAGCTTCGTCATTGGAGATTCCATTGGCCTTGGAACTGTCTTGTGTTAACATCTGTGGAGTCGTTTCAGGAGGTACTTTCATCATCACATCAGCTCTGAACATTTTTGACTGTCCCTGGAATTTCTTCACAAACAAACTCATTTTTCTTGGTCAATTCCATCCAACATTCAACTTTTCTGTCCACCATCTTGGCCCTGGTATACTGACTGATGTCGATGATAATCATCTTTCCTCCTGGATGGCAAACTCTAGTGATGGCAAACTGCAGTTTTTCTGCACAGCTCAGAACCATGTGTACCTATAAAACAAAGAGCCAAGGCCCAAGATCAGGCTCAGCTCCATTCTAAATTCTCTGGCCCCTCACCATCCTCTAAACTCTAAAGCCTAGTGGGAGTTGGTAAGCTCTGTCTCTCCCATGTATTCTCCTTCCATTCTTTCCTTCCTGAAGGAAAGAACCATGCTGGACAATGCTCAGGAAAAATCAGAGTTCTTCAATCCTGTCTTCACCCAAAAGGCCAACGTCTCACATCCATCCCTTCCTGGACCAACCCTTTCTCCCATTACAGAATTTTCTCGACAGTATGTGGGGTTCTCCACCACCATAGTGGGAATTTCGTATGCAGCTCAACACCTCTTCCACAACTGGTCCTGATGGTATAAGTGCTCTCATTGACTGTGATTCAGTCCTATCATATATCTCTATCTCTCTCTCATTGTCTTTCTAGCTCTCAAACGAACACACACACACACACACACACACACACACACACACACACACACACACACACACACACACACACACACACACACACACACACACACACACACACACACACACACGTCCTTCTTTGATAGGCAACTACCTTCATTTTTAAAAGTTGCAAAAATCACCCCAATTGATAAGAAAGGTTCCAAAATGACCACTTCATCTGCAGACCTATCAGCCTCCTCCCCATCATCAGCAAAAAAAAATGGAGTCCATCATTGAGGCTGACCTCTCGTACTGTATCTCCTCAAACTTGCCAATCTCTTACAACTCATGTGGCATCCAACCTGGCTAGATTAATCCTTCAGACAAGACAGAGAATGGATGCCCTGAAGCACAAGCAAGAAGTTAGGAATATCTGTCGAGCTATCTCTTGATACTTTTGACATGGTCTGGAATCAAGCCCTGCTTTCTCAGTTGTCAAACTTTGGTGTTCAATGCAGTGTGACCACTCCTCATTTTCATAAATGCCAAGGTGAGCCAATGAAAAAAGCCAAGAATTCACAAGGTTTCAGAAAAGCGATTACAATAGAAAACCTGTACGCCAAGAAAACCAATAGAAAACCAAGACGTCAAGGTGAACAACGAATAGCCAAGATCTTGTGAAAAAGCCAAGGAGTGGTCACACTGCTTCAAGGCCCCCTGCTCAAATGGTTGTCTGATTTCCTCCATAAGCAGAAACAGTGGGTGCTCTTTGATGATATCTTTCCCCATATCTTTCCCTTCTGCCGAAGGTTCCATTAAGGTAGTGTCTTACAACTGACGTTATTCTTGATCTATATTACTGATCATTTTAATTCTCTTAAAAACCAACTCTATCATTTTTCTGACAACTCCACCTTGTGCAGAACGATACATCACTCTTGTGAAAGGCTAACTGCTACTGAATTCCTTTCATCAGACTTTGAGAAGATAAACTGTTTGTCAGCGACTTGAAACATGACATACAACGGCAGCGAGTCATACACTCTCACAGTCTCTCCACAAGGACCTGCAATCAAACTATCCAATCTACTTCTCTGGAAGAAGACGTGCAGTCAGTGGAAGTCCTTGACCTTATTACCTGCCATTAACTTTTGTTGGACGATCATATCTCCAAACTAACTGCAACAGAATTTATTTTTGGTTTATAATGATGAAGGATTATAGAGGAGCTTGTACATACAGTGCCTATAGAGTATAGAAAGTTTACACGCCCTTTTAGTCAGGTTCCTTGTGTAATTTCGTTGGAATTTTTTGGAGAGTAGCAAACCTATAGATTTTTGAGAAGTTTAAAATGTATTTAAATAACAAAATGATGTTTCAGATTTTTTCAACTTTTGGAAAGGTCATTTTGGGGTGAAAAACGCTTTTTTTTGAATTCCAATTTTAAAAAATCTGAAACAATACAAAATAACCAACTGATGATGGATTACTGTTAAATGGCTAACGATGGATTTTATAAGATAATAAAATGTTGCATTTTGACTGTCGGTTGCCATGGAAACAGCATTTTTGGAGTGGAATTGCCATTTTTTAATATATATTTTTAAAAATTATATTTTCCATCGGATGGCCCAAATAATTGTTAAATATAGTGACCATGACGAACTTACACATAAGTATTATGATTTTCAAGTATTGGAACAGTTGGTTGCCATGGAAACAGCCATCTGTGCAATGAAACATTGGTGTGTCTGTTGTTCAATATCAGAAGGTTTCGGCACCTTCAGTAGTAAACGTTTGATTTTCTCCAAGTGTCGTCAAGCGTGAACACAATGCATTTGACCGAATCAAGGCTGCCATACTTAGTCATGAAAATCCATTTGAAGTTGAGGGGGGTAACCAGCTCTTCAATGTGGTCACCCACGCTTATGTGCCAGAAGAATTTGTACCACAGATACTGAACATTGATGAAACGGGAAAGAATCTCTATGAAGATTTTGTTGCTAAACGGATCAATGGTGATGTCAGCCTATGGGCGCCAGTGAAGAAGGAGAAGAACAGAATATACATGTCTGGCAATACAACACTAGCAATCAAGATCAGGGACAAGACAGTATATCTAAAAGAAACCAAGGATTTGTATGGCAGACTGATGGTACTCTCCAGATCCACAGGGATGTCGACCAGAAGGATGCAATTGGGAACTTTGAATTCACTGTGACACCAAGGGCCCTGTTTGCACCAAATGGTAGCTAACTGTCATGCACCGACAAGTCGAAGCTAATCCACAACTTGGAGAAGTTTGCCAACAAGGAACCGTCTATACCAGAAGATGAGCTTGATGCCACACACATGGAACCAGCACCCGCTGATGCTGTAATTGTTGGCAGTACCAACACGAAGGTCGCAGTCGTGGATGGAATGGTGGTTGTCCAGAAAATGACCAAGAAACCAGCAATGGTCGTGACAGTGAAGGACCTCAGTGAATGTTTCAATGATAGGGTGATGAGTCTGACAAGAGGCTTCGACCATGTAATTCTTGTTTTTGATACATACAAGCAAGATTCCCTCAAGAGCACAACCAGAGACAAACGACGTCAAGGAAAGGCACCAGTCCAATATCAGGTCAAGGATGATACCAGTATCAAACACATCATGATGAGTCGATTTCTGTCCCATGATCAAACAAAGGCTAATCTGATGGAGTACTTGGCAGAGAAAACTCTAGAATACAACCGCGATTCAACAAAGGTGGTAGTCGTTTCGGCATCTGGGCAGACGTAGAGCAACAGGGGTCTCCAATTTGAGGCGAATAACAATGAGGAGGCCGATACGTTGATGATCCAGCAAGCAATAGCTGCATCACAGCAACACACGGGAGATATTGAGCTGACGATATTCTCACCTGATTCGGAAGTTCTGGTTCTTGCCATAGCAAACTATCATCTCCTGCCAAGACACACATGTATCTCAATGGAATCTAGCATTGTCAAAATCGAGCCAATCTGGAAGGCCCTAGGTGAGGAGAGAGACCAGGCATTGCCAGCCTTCCACGCATTCACAGGTGCCGATAATATTGGGCGGTTCGCTCGACATGGTAAGGCAAAGTGGTTCCAGTGCTACTTGAAGGCCGATGACGACATGGTAGATGCCTTTGCTATGTTCTGTAAGGACGCTGAACTGTCAGAGGACCTATACACAACTTTAGCAAGATTTGTCTGTTCAAGTTATTGTCCAAGTGGTGTCAATATTTCCAGCATCCCTGAACTTCGGTGGCATCTCTTCTGTAAGAACATGGCTGAGAATGACAAGTTACCACCAACTGTCGGTGCTCTGATGCAGCATATCATGCGGGAACATATCCAGGCATACATTTGGGGTCAAGCAGAAATTTCTCAGCAAACATTTCTTGATCCATTAAAGAATGGCTTCCACAAGGACACGAGTGGTCAACTCAAACTAACAACAACAGACATTCTCCCTGCACCAAAAGCAATCATCGAGATGATAAGGTGCCAGTGCAAGACAGAATGTTCATCACAGAGATGTTCCTGCAGGGCCAAGAACTTAACATGCACTGATCTTTGCATGTGCAGCACTTCGTGTGAGAATGACGAGGACTCAAACATTGAACGGCATGACCACGATAGTGATGATGACGATGGCAATGATGAGTGACATTAGAGACAGTGATGCCAATTGGCTACAAACTCATATTTGACATTAAGTACATTTCACTGATCACCATATTCATGCGTTATTTTGTTTCAAGATTTGAAAACAATACATTAAATAAACGGTAATTTGACAAAACGATAGCCGTTTCCATCGCAACCATTGCTCAAAATACAGATGAATGTATTATATATTAAGAACTGTCCTCTAGCTAACAATTATGCATCATCAGTTGCTTGCTTGCGATTAATCATGAATTTTCAGAGCTGAAATAAAAAAAAATGGGTTTTTACCCCCAAACCGACCTATTTGACCACATTATATGCATTGAAAAAAATGTGAAACATGGATTTTCTGTTTTGGTGTTGTTTAAGCTTTCCAAAAATGTTGGGGTTTGCTACTCTCCAAAAAATTCCAACGAACGTCAAATTATGGAGACAAGGAACCTGACTATTTCTAATTTTTCACCTTTTGTTGCCTTGTAGCCTGGAATTGAACTGTATTAAATCAGACTTTTTCTACCTTTATTTACACATCGTAACCCACAACTTCTAAGTGAAAAACAAATTCTATAAATTTCAGAAAATTAATGAAAAATACAAAACCAGAATATCTTGGTTGGATAAAAGTCCACCCCCAAAGTCAAAACTTGGTGGAAGCACTTTTGATATTTGCCCATTCTTCAGTACAAAACTGTTCAAGCTCAGTCAAGTTGTGTGGGGAGCATTGATGGACAGCAATGTTCAAATCATGCCACAGATTTTCCATTGGATTTAGGTCGGGGCTCTTACTGGGCCATTCAAGGACATTTATATTTTTGTTCCTTAGCTACTCCAGTGTAGCTTTGCTGTGTGCTTCGGGTCATTGTCATGCTGAAAGGTGAACTTCTGTCTCAATGTCAGCTTTCTTGCAGAGAACAGGTTTTCCTCTCGGATTTTTCTGTATTTTGCTCCTCATTTTCCCTTCCATCCTAACAAGTGCCCCAGTCCCTGCTGATGAGAAACATCGCCATAACATGATGCTGCCACCACCATGCTTCATAGTAGGGATGGTGTTCTTTGGGTGATGTGCTGTGTTGGGCTTGCACCAAACGTAATGTTTTGCATTTTGGCCAAAAAGTTCCATCTTGGTTTCATCAAACTACAAAAAACTTTTTGTCACATGGCTTCAGAATCTCCGGAGTAGTTTTTTGCATGCTTCAAACGGGACTGAAGGTGGGCTTTTTTGAGTAATGGCTTACTTGATGCTACCCAACTGTGCAGCGCAGACTTGTGGAATGCTTGGAATATTGTCACACATACACATTGGCCAGTCTTTGCCATAAAGGCATGTAGCTCTTTCAAAGTTGCCATTGCCCTCTTGGTGGCCTCGCTGATCAGTCTCCTCCTTGCTTGGTCATCCAGTTTGGAAGGACAGCCTGATATCGGCAGGGTCTTGGTGGTACCATGTGCCTTCCACTTCTTAATGATTGTCTTGACTGTGCTCCGAGGGATAATCAAGGTGTATGAAATATTTTTTATACCCGTCCCCTCACCTATGCCTTTCCATAACTTCATCCTGGAGGTCTTTTGGAAGCTCCTTGGTGCTCATGGTTAAGTCTTTGTTGTGAAATGCACTATCGAACAGACAAAACCTAAAGGAACAGCTGGTTTTATTCTGAAATAATCATAATCATTACAATTAAACACATGTGGAGCCCAATTAACTTGGTGTATGATTTTGAAGGTGATTGGTTACACCTGAGCTATTTTACAGTTGCTAATATAAGGGAGGGGGGCAGGGGGAGCAGGGTGGACAGTTATCAAACCAAGATATCCTAGTTTTGTATTTTTAATTAATTTTCTGAAATGTATAGAATTTGTTTTTCACTTGGAAGTTGTGGGTTATGATGTGTGTATAAAGGTGGAAAAAGTCTGATTTAATGCAATTATATTCCAGGCTATAAAGCAAGAAAAGGTGAAAATTTTGAAAGGGGGTGTATCAAATACAGGAAAAGGACATGAGGAGACATGAGTGTAATTTTGCAATCATTACAAGCCCATAATAGTATTCAATGGAAATTATAATCAACAGTTAATTGACCCATGATCCTAAAAGTACGACACATGCTCAGCCAACCAAAATACACATGATGTCATCTCTGTAAGCAACAATAAATCAGGCTGGAAGCAACGTTATACTGCTCCTCCCTTGAGGATCCAAAATTTTACTTTGTACTATTTTATTCTTCAAATCAACAATATGCAACACAATTGGTGCTGAAGTTGTATAAATGAAGAAAAACAATTTCGGCAAATTTCAGCGTTACATAATTAGAACAAAATTGCAATCTTTTTGACACAAGATACAACAGAAAATCAAATTCAAATGAGCACGAGCATGATGGCTTCACTTGGAAATTTGTTTGGGAGATGAGCATGTGGGGACAGTCATGACCGATTGGTGAGGACACTGAACGGGGATCCTGGAGGTTGTGGGTTCAATTGCAGCCGAAAGCAGCAGTATTAGGTGGACAGTTATGTTTGGATAATGTGCCTGGCCCACCTGGTCTCGTCACCAGGTGATGCTTCCGGCCTCAATGTGATGCATATCCATTCATTGTCGTCGATTTTCGTTGATTCTTATTCCCTTCCCTTGTTACAGGAGGTCATTCTGAATGACTCAGGATCCTACCCTTCTCCTGGACTTGGCTCTTAGTTTAGCAAAGTGAAACTATGTCAACTATTTGTTGAACTATTATTGCTATAAAATATGAAACAAAAACAAATGTACATGTGAGTAATGAATTTCCTTTAGGGCATTGTCCAGAGAGATTTTCCTCAGAGGAAAAAGAAAACAGTGTCTAAAATCCAATATACAATTGCTATCAGACCACCAAATAATGCTGTTATACTCTTGATTAATGTGTGGATGGAAGAGGGAAAGAGTGAGGGGAATGGGTGGATCCATAGACACTTAGAGTCACATTAATCAGACCAAATGTTCAATCCTTCAGACTATCAGAGTGAAGCTTTAAATTACCAAAAGGTGGAAAATAGGAAGCCCTGTTTCATTATTTGGAATGTAAGGTTTGTCAAGAGCAGACATAATTAGAATATGTAAATCCTTGCATGTATGCAGAAAATACACCATCTATTATATACAGCGATATATATATCCCATAATTTGGAATAAAAATTAGGCATACTTTCTTCGGGATCCGACAAATAAAGCTCAGGTGTTAGGCGTCAGCACATGCATTCGAGAGACAGCCTCTTAATGGCCAACACCAACTGTGCCAGCCAAAAGTGTGGGCTGAAGTCTGCCTAATGAATGGAGTATTCCCTTCATGAACCCTGCTGTGAATCTGTATTTCATGCTGTAGGGAAGAGGACGGGTGGGACATATAGGTGTTTGAAAAGACTACAGGAACTACGCCTTAAAGGCGTATGAACAGAGGGTGGCCGACAAAGGAGAATATCCAGACAGGATATTACATATACTGCAGTTAGGACAATGTTGAATACAACACAGATCTCCAGCCTTTTTTATAAGTGTTACATCTACTATCTATTCTGGTGTTTATTAGGCTGAGTTTAGTTTAAAACAAGTCTGAAGACGACGATGGTTCACGAGCGGTATTTGACGATGTAGATTGTTTCAGAAGTCAAGGATGAGACAATGTGATAATGTTTGACCAAGTTATAAAAATTATCAACATGATGTGGTACGAGTGACAGGTTATTAACTGCAAAATGTCGAAAACCCGGTTTTGTTCAACAACTTAAAAAATTTGACCTTTGCATAACCTTTAAAGGTCACAAAACAATGTTGTGGACATTAAAATAAGGAAACAGGATACGTGCTATAGCTTATTAGAGTTAGTTCGTCGAAGAAGGTCGAAAACCCGGTTCGATTCCCACAACTTTGAAAATTTGACTTTTGTGAACTTTAAAGGTCAAAGGTCAAGGATTATGACCTTTGGTGCAAAACTTCCTCTGGAACATTCCAGGAACAATATAACGTCATATAGGCTATATGGCATTTCACACTCCTCGGATTATCCATACTTTGATGAAATCAGCATAAAAACAACTTGAAGGGGGGCACCACGGGCAAGGTGTTCGAGATAGAGCAAAATGGTTTCAAGACTTTAGGAGGGGAATGACCTAAAGATTATGCATAAAAAATATTGTCATCCGAGCTCTCAAAGTTTGGGCGGTCATATGATTTTTATGTCAAAATTCGAAATTTTCTAAATTCGTGACCTTGTAACCTTGACCTTGGGACGAAAATGAAAAAAATAAAAAAAAAAAAATCGAGCTCCGTGGGGCTATGCAGGTGCCATCGGGCTAACCAAATACCGAAACCCCTGCCAGATTCGACAAACCCCATAGGAGAAAATGCAAATTGAAATCGGCTACCCCCTAAAAACACAATTCGCAATTTTTAAAGTTCGTGACCTTGTGACCTTGACCTTGGGAAGAAAATGAAAAAAAAAATCGAGCTCCGTGGGGCTATGCAGGTGCCATTGGGTTAACCAAATACCGAAACCCCAGCCAGATTCGACAAACTCCCGAGGAGAAGATGCAAATTGAAATCGGCTACCCCCTAGAAATACGTTTTTTGGGCGTGGCTCCGCCCATAATGGGCGCACCACGCCCATTCTCAGGAAAACACAACTAGATCATGATATAAACCTCCCACCAAAATTTTATCAGGATCGGACCAAAACCCACGGAGCTATGCTCGGGACAGACAGACAGACAGACAAGCCGGTAGGCGGACATGGGTAGTCAGCCGTTGCTAGGCAACGGAGGGGTCCATAGCAATGGTTCTTTCTCACACATAACTAGGACATACCATGAACCTACCATACCTGTTTCATGTATATCTGACTCATAGTTTCTGAGATACAACGAACTTCGTTTTTTTTATTGTTTTCGACCAGGGTTCATGCAAAATCAATCTCCTCAGACAGTTTTCATAGGATCCGGCTGGAAATCTTTGACAATAGGGCTGAATGTATTGCCCAGTCACTCGTGGCCCGATTTTTGATTTTCGAAAAAATAATTTTTTAAATCACTTTTCAAAAATTTCAAAGTGCCGTTGCTAGGCAACGGTGATGTCCATAGCAACGGTTCTCATTTTCACACAACTAGGTCATGGTATGAACCTACCAACCAAGTTTCATCGAAATCGCCATTGTATTAAATGAAATCGCCATTTAAAATATTGATAATAAGGGTAGAACAAATCCCCCCAAAAAATAAAAAAAATTTTCGACTAATTCGACTAACCAACAGACAAACATATCGACGGAAAAAGTGATAATAAGGGAAGAACAAATTTCCCCCAAAAGTTTTTTTGAAAAAATGTTTTTTTTTCGACGAGATCAACTACCAGCCAGACAGACAGACACACAACAATAACGAATATAGTGGTCACTTATTTTTTTCATGAACCAATAAATCTAATTGTTTATTATTCAATGTATATAATGTGTAACTTGTGTGGTCATAGTACCACGTGCCAATGTTGCTTAAACATGCGGGGCGAGACTTAAACGCATATAATGTCATGACCTTCAGTGCTTCACAACGGAAGAAGAGAATTGGGGGCACACCTTTAGCATACATCACCAAAACATTGTTTGACAAAAAATAATATGGAGAGCCGTGTTGTGATATACATATACATAAATATATATATATATATATATATATATATATATATATATATATATACATATACATAAATATATATATATATATATATATATATATATATATATATATACACACATACACATACACACATACAGACATATATAAAATAATGAAATATATAAAACTAGAAGGGCACTCGGGAGAGCGCATATCTCCACCATGCAATGCCTGATCCATGCGAACATATCGGGCCCATTACATTTTTAAAATATCATGTTAGACAGCATCATATCATTTTTGGCCCTTTCTCTCAATGGTGAAGAATCACCTTAATATTAAATGGTTCTTGTATCCATATCGGGAATTGGATCTTCACCAAAATTGACTCATTTCATCCTTGCAAGACCCTACATGTCCACCAAGTTTCATCCAAATCCATCCTCAACTTTTTGAGATATCATGCGAAATACCTTCACCACTGAATGTGAAGATGGTTATGTTTTCACCCCTTTCTGTTTGTTGGGTAGTCGATCTAGTTGAGAAAAAAAAATTTGAGATTTTTTTTTCTACCCTTATTATCAGTATTTCCGTCGATATGTTTTTCTGTCTGTCTGTCTGTTGGCTGCTCTTAGAGCACCCTTATTCTGGACATTTCCATCTGTCTGTCTGTCTGTCCGCGAAACTTTGGTCAAGCCTCAAGGCTAAACCACTCAACCGATTCCAATGAAATTTGGTAGGTAGGACCAATATTTCTGGGAATTGTGTGCTTTCAAATATGGGACCCTGGGCCTGAGCAACGGCATAGCAACGGCCCTTTAAAGTGGTCAAAAAATCGAAAAAAAAAATCAAAAAAAAAATCGAAAAATCGAAGCTTAGAGTTCTGTGCGCAATCTATCTCGCTCCCTTCATGCCAATTTGCAGCCCCAACAAAAAATATTTGTAGGAGGAGATAGGTTTTGGACGAGTACATGTCGAACATTTCCGAAACGGTTAATTGCGAATATCTCCAAGAGAAAGAGTCTGATTTTGATGAAACTTGGGTGAAATGTGTACAATGTGGCGAGCATGTACACAAAAATGAATGTTGCTATGCACACCTCCATTGCTTAGCAACAGCTAAAATACTTTATCGTACATCGTACACTTATTGTGGACTGTACAAAAAAAAAATCAATACCTCCGAAACTGGACCTTCGAGGGACCTGTTTTTTTGTGCCCAAGGAGAATGTCTTACAGCATCATATAAAAAAATAAAATCTTTAGCGAATAAATAAATGGAATTACCAGGGCTGCCATTTGTTAGAGTCTCTTTGGAAACATGCCTGAAATTTCACAAGGCGGGTTTCTGGGCGCAAACCAAGAGGGCTGTGATAATCATATTTATTGTGCTAAATTGATTGATAGCATGTACATGAATATCGGTTAGTCGCATAGGCCAGCTTTCCATCAAGAGCGAGCAGCCATGTCGCCTACAGGCTTGTCTGTATGTATGTCTTTTCGGTCCAGTGCTCCGTTAATACAATGACGATTTCGATGAAACTTGGTTGATAGGTTCATACCATGACCTTGTTGTGTGCAAATGAGAACCGTTGCTATGGACCCATCCGTTGCCTAGCAACGGACCTTTGAAATTTTCAAAACAATCTCAAAAATTAATTTTTTCGAAAATCAAAAATCGGGCCACGAGCAACTGTGGGCAGTACATTCAGCTATATTGTCAAAAATTTCCAGCCGGATCCTATGAAAACTGTCGGAGAAGATAGACTGAATGAACCCTGGTCGAAAACAATTTTAAAAAAGGAAGTTCGTTATATCTCAGAGACTATGACTCAGATATACATGAAACTGGTATGGTAGGTTCATGGTATGTCCTCGTTATGTGTGAGAAAGAACCGTTGCTATGGACACTTTTGTTGGCTAGTAACGGCTGAAAAACGACTAAATTCGACTTGATCGACTACCCATGTCCACCTACCGGCTTGTTTGTCTGTTTGTTTGTGCACAGGATATCTCAAAAAGTTGTGGACGGATCCGGATTAAATTGTGTGGACAGTTTCGGTGTGTGACAAAGACGAATGGTTTGATTTTGGTGAAGATCCGGATCTGGATCCGATAACGAGGATTTCAAAAAGTGAATATTCACCATTGAGAGATTGGGTCAAAAACGATATATAGCAAGATATCTCAAAAAGTTATGGACAGATTCGGATGAAACTTGGTGGACACTTTGGGTGTTTGACAAGGAAGAAATGTTTCAATTCAGTGAAGATCCAGATCCACAAGTGGATCTGATATTTTAAAAAGTATTTCTTCACCATTGAGAGACAGGGAGAAACGGATATATAACTCGATATCTCAAAAAGTTGGGGACGGATTCAAATGAAACTCGGCAGACAGGTTGGGTGTGTGACAATGAAGAATTGATTCTATTTTGGTTAAGATGCAGAGCCGGATCCGACGACTAGAGTTTTTTTTTTTTAAAGTGATTCTTCACCATTGAGAGACAGGGCTAAACGGATATGAAGCCCGATATCTCAAAAAGTTGGAGACAGTTTCAAATGAAACTCGGTGGACAGCTTGGGTATGTGGCAAGGGCAAATTGAATCGATTTTGGTGAAGATCTGAATCCGGATCTGGGCACGAGAATGATTTAATTTACAAAAGTGATTCTTCACCATTGAGAGATTGGGCCAAAAACGATTTGCAGCATGATATTTCAACAATGCATTGCGCCCGATATGTCCTCATGGATCGGGCATTATGTCACAGAGGAATGAGCACTACAGAATGCACTTCTAGTTTACATACAAGTTAAGCGTGATCTCTCAATGGTGAAGAATCATTTAAAAAATTATCAGATCCGCATTCGAATCTTCACCAGAATTGAATCATTTCTTCCTTGTCACACACCCAAAATGTCCACCAAGTTTTGTCTGAATCCGTCCCCAACTTTTTGAGATATCGTGCCACATATCATTTTGGACCCCATCTCTCAATGATGAAGAATCACTCAAAAAATTCGAGGAGCTGGATCCGGATCCGGATCTTCACGGAAATTAAATAATTTGGTCCGTGTCACATCTAACATGTCCACAAAATATTATCCAGATCCGTCCACAACTTTTTGAGATATCCAGCACAAAAAACAAACAGACAGAAAGGGGTGAAAATATTGTTACGAATTCTGGCCCGCCAGGCGTGCGAGTGATTGCGTAACTCCAATCGCAACCGCGTCGCCCACCGGACGGACAATTTAGTCGTGACCCTCCTGGAACTACCACCAGGAGTCAGTCACGGGTGGGGGTTTAACCTCACCACGATCGTGCCAATTGCCCACCCGCGCAGGATAGGGTTGCTCGCCAAATTCGATACCGGCCGAGGCGAGCTTGTCCGTGCGCGATTCCGAGCGGCGTAATCGCCGAGAACCGTCAGTCCAAATGTCCCCCTATTACGGCAAACCAACGGCTTTCTAACTCCCAACAAACGAAATGTTCAGTCAATGAGGGAATGGACAAAACGAGCAGGTTTACATTCACACAAGAACATTTATTATAATGAAACACGTATGCAATTAAATAAGGCAAAACACAAATGCAATTATACAAGCAACAAAAGGACTACAACCGTCTACTTATTATGTACAGTCATTTACACTAAACAGCAGTTCCTACTTATTAGACGGGCCCACTGACACACGTACGCACGCACGCACGCACGCACGCACGCACGCACACAGTGGCAAAGGCCTTTAATCACGAGCTCCAGCTCGGAGGACAGGTGAGCTGAAACTCAGAGCTTGACTCGAACCTTTCCACCTCGTGTGGTCTTCAACTTGTCCGGACCCGGGCTCCAGCGAGAGCGAGCTGGATCCAATCGCCGCGATCCTTCCCGAGCTCCCGCGAATCCTCCCGGGCTTCTCAACACGTGCCGGTGAGATGAGGCGCCGATCCTTCCTGTCGATCGTCGCTTCCCCGAGGATCCAACTCCAAGAAGAGGCTGACGAGTCGCACCAAGCCGGGAAACAAAATGGAGAACGACAAGCTCCACGAACCAAGAGGAAGAGGAAGAAGAGGAAGAAACCTCCACTCACAACTCGAGCCGAACAACCAGCTCAAGTTCTCCTCCCACGGGACTCAGCACACGAACTCTGCCCACGGGACTCCCACGAACTCTTTACACGGGACTTTCATGAACTCAGCCCATGAGACTCCCACGGGACTCTTTACACGGGACTTTCACGAACTGTCTTTGAACAAAGAAAAGATGTCCTCTTTATCCTTTGCACCCACTCCCCCGCACCCGGCGTGACTAATGCCCTCGTGATCCACCCCCCACTCAACCACGGGTGGGAGGGAGTTGTTGACGTCACGGGATGGCAGGGTTCTTCTTCCTCTTTGCAGAAGAGGGGGAGGGACGTCTCCATTGTTTCGTTCCCGAACTATTAAATAGATCCGCAGCGCATCGAATCGATCTCTGAACATTTAAACAATGGAAGGTGAGCTATCTAGGGAACATGCACTTATCGACATAGCTGACTAAGGGAACCTGTATGTTGTGTCCGATTGAATTCCAAATTCGTAACACTATATACAAATACAATTACGCATATATACGTACACACGTATACATCCATATATATATATATATATATATATATATATATATATATATATATATATATATATATATATATATATATATATACATATATATATATATATATATACATATACATATATATACATATACATATATACATATACAGACATATATATTTATTTATACATACATACAGTATATATATTGTTGCGGATTCGCGCCCGCCGGCGTGCGAGCGGCCACGTAACTCGAATCGCGGCACGTCGCCCACCGGACGGACAATCCCGTCGTGACCCTCTCGGACTAACGCCGGGAACTAGTCACGGGTGGACCTTTCGGCCTCACCACGATCGTGCCAATCGGCCCCCCGCGTGGGATAGGGTTGCTCGCCAAATTCGACCTACCTAAGTACCCACACGGAGGGTAGACCGGGCGATCGCACCTCGCCACGGTCGACTTCGGACACGGGCCACTTTAAGCGACCCGTTCCGTACTATCGGGATAACCGAGCGGTGTTATCGTCGGCCTCGACGGTTCGATTAATTATCGGGCGTTTTAGCCCACGACCAACCCTTTACGTGAAGTAAGATGGAGATTCAATAAAGGAAAAGACGAAGCGAAACGGGAAAACAGTTCAACATAAAGCACATTTATTTCGCGATGAACGGAAAGCACACATATACAATTACACCAAAAGCAAATGTAAAAGAAGAAGAAGAAACACACAATAATGCACAAAAAGCAAATGTAAAAGCAAAAGACAATGCAGAGCTAACCGACTACCGAGCACACGGCAACACTAATACAGTTTACTTCACAGACGGCGCCGACAACACATATACCCAAAGCAAAAGAAAAGGACCACTCTCAAGGATGAGGGGGGTAGGCGGGCCTGGGGCCGAGACCGCGTCGGGCCTACCCGTCTGATGATGAGCCGCAAGATGGCGGTGGCGCCCCGACTCCGCGGGCCTCGCTGGGACTACCTGGTATGGGGTGGGAACGGGGCCCCCTTCTCGCACTACCTCAGCGCGGGGGGAAACAGGAGGGGGTTGTTGATGCTCAGGGGGGGGGGTGGATATCTCCCTGTCTCGGGTCCCGCGACGAGCATCTCCACCACGACCTCGGTCGCGCCGCTGGTGTCTCCCTCCGCAGCTCCCCGACTCCGACGCGAGCACCCCCTCGACCGCCTTCGCCGCCGCCACCTCTCCACAGCTCCGTCCAACCGCCCTCTCCGTCTCCTCTCTTGACTCGTCCCAACTCTTCACTGGCTCCGAACTCTTCACTCTCTCCCCTCCGAACTCTTAACTGCCTTGACTGACGAACGCAGCCCCTTATATGCCCCGTGGCCTCCCTCCTTCACCTTCGACCCTTTACCTCCGACCCTTCACCTCTAACTGGCTCCCCATTGGACCGAGGAAAAGTGGGCGTGAATGCTTTTTGATCCATGAATTTGCATATAGCGATATTACTCCAACGCACCTGGGGGCGGGGCCAAATCGCCCCACGCTCGCCGATAGGACGGAACAAAAGTGGGCGTGAGTCGTTTTTGATCCGTTTTCTTCGGAAAGGCCGGCGCCTTTGCACCCGCTGCTCGGTGCTCGCCCTGCACGAGTCCAGTATCGGTGCCCACAAGCGGCGTGGGAATGACGGTGATGCGATGGTTGCGAGGGCGAGTTGTGACGGTAAAGGTCGTGGCTGTTGTTGTGAAGCGGCGTTGCGGTTGGTGGTTGTTGTGTGATGGCTGTTGAGACGTGGTTGGTGGTGGTAGTTATGGCGGCTGGTCCAAAATAAAGATAGTAAAAGAAAAACGGCTATCTAGAAGGGTCGCAGCCCGCATGAATGACATTTATTCCCTCTAAACAACGGGTTTGGGCCTAACGACACATATACTTACAGAGATATCTCACCTAAGGGACCTGAATGGTGGTTTGCGAATTTCGTCAACCACAACACTACCCCCTCCCCTTTTTACAGACTCGTCCCGAGTCGTCAAATTTTCGTGTGCCATCATGTGTAGTTTTCCCCTAGTACATTTTACCTACGGATCCCTGAGTGCGACATTCATGGTATTCGTGTCCCCAAAATAAATAACCTGAGGGCTGAGTAACTACCTAAACAAACTCACTCACACGGACGACTTAAATAAAATTGCCGGCGCTAGGACAGACATGCCGGGGGCGCACTCATATTTACAGTACATCTTAACCTGAACTTACAAATTTTACACTAAACCATGGCCCAGGATCACTGAACTCTGCAAAAAGAAAGCAGTTAGCAGGGAGCCAGGCTGCTCGTATGCAGTCTCTGGCTCAAACAATGCAGGTGACAGGGAACGTGGCTGGCTGCTCACTCGCAGTCCAAGGCCTTCCCTTTTGAACTGAACGCAGTGAACCACAACGGTGCATGGGCTGCACAAACGCAGTCTCCGTGCCAGCTCAAGTGGCACACGCAATGAACACAACGAATGGATGGATGAATGGATTGAACTGAACGCAAACACGGTGCACGGGCCGCCACTGCAGGCCCGTGTTGTAGCTGCCAACAGGTCAGTTCTTGCAGCTTGCAAACTGTTGCTTTTACGATGATCCCGGCGCGCATGGAAATGAACAGGGGGGGGGGGCAAAGCAAAATTGAACGGAGCTGGTGAACGTGGGCAGTGGGCATGGCATGGCAAAGGCAGCAGGCAAACACAGCCCGCAGAAGAAGGCCGCTGCAGGCAAACCCAGCCGGCAGATGAACTGGCCGGCACAGGCCTTGAAGCACAGCAGCTGCAGACGATCCAGCCGGCACAGGCCTTGCAGCAAAACAACAGCTGCCGATGAAGTGGGCCGGCCTTTGCCTTGCAGCAACACAGCCAGCAGACGAAGCTGGCCAGCCTTTGCCGTTCAGTGGAGGTTGGTGGAGGGAGTGCGGTGGTGCTGGCCACTCGGAAGGCGGGCTCGGACCTACCCTACGGTCTCCCTCCCAACCTATCGCCTTTGCCTGTCATTGTCTATACCCACTCCCTTAATTTGTCAAACCCCAATTTAGCCCCAACTTATTTTTTTCTTTTTAATTTTCTTTTACTTCCCCACTATAAATCGTCCCCTAACCCCCTTTATCTTCTCTGTTCGGCTGACCTATCCTGTCACCTCGCCTACTCCCAACCCCTACGTTCCCTTCCCGGAGGGGAATAAGGGAGAGCTAACATCCTGTGTCGAGGCCCAACGAAGCCTCAGGATGGCCTCCCCAGACTTCAGCGATCTATAACCCAAAGTGGGTCCAGCGGCCCACAACGACAGCGAGGGGATGGATGGTGCGGAGGGGTACATCTCCTAATCTACCCTAACCATTTAACTGTTAAACTACCCCGGGGCTTTCAACAAGCGCCTCTCGCTTAAACTATTGGTTCTAACAACCCAGATTCCCGTCGCCTGTGTTGGTGTCCTCACAATTTCGGGCCTCGCCCCCCAATTTTCTCTCCGTGCCCTCACACGGTCTCATGGCTGGGACACGTGGATCCCTTTGGCAGGCACGACCCTCTGCCGAATCTCCCGCTATGGCACCCCCGGGCACTACACTGCCTCCGAGCCTACCAGCTCCCTAACACCGGGGAGTGCCCCCCATGGCACCTCCCCTGAAACGCACACGTGGCAGGCTGGCTTCCCAGGCCCCTTTCCGAGGGTCACCCGTGCCCACAACACTGCCCACGCGGCTAATGGCGCCCCGGGCCCCCGCACCAAGCAGGCGCACCCGTGCCCACTACACTATCCCGGCCCCCCATGGGCCCTTGGCCTACCACGGCCGACTAGCCAGGTGCCCGGGTACCCACTCAGCGATACTCACCTTTCGCAGCCACGCTCCCAGCCCGTCAACAGGGCTCCTGCACCCCTCCAAATGGGTTTCGAGCCTACATTCACACCAACAACAAAACGACCTCCATTTTTCAATTTAACTAACCCCCTAACTCACTCTACACTGACCCCGGGGTCCCTTGGGCGGGAGTCACTCCTCCCCCCAATCACTCATCGCACCATGCATTCCCCATTCGCTCCATACACACAGACCCGCTGGCCTCACTCACTCACCAAGCACATGCACTCACCTCACAACTCTTCAACACACACACTGCTGAACTCTGCCATCCTCCTCACTACATCCCCTAATTAACTCGTGCTCCCACGTCGTCCCTTAAACTATAGCACGTTCCATTTAACCGACGTCGCTAAACTACATCCCCTCTACACATTCACAAGTCTGTCACTGTCTCCAAATCATCAAAAATCATTTTATTTCCCAACCTAAATCTGGCTACAATCCCTCTAACTAATCCATTCCACGGGCCCCATGAGGACTTACCCCTGCCCCATGGAGCCGGTCTAGCTAAGCTAACCCTTCCCCCTAACTAGTTTCATCCTGTGCCCTGGTCAAGGGGGTCTTCCACCCCTTGCCCAGGAATCCTGTGCACCCGAAAGTGAGGCTTGCTGTTTTTTTGTTTTTTTTTTCCATGCGCATCACCAGCGCGGCAACTCACAGCTCGCGCACTTTGCACCTGCCCGTGACGTCATGCAGCTGCACGTGCACCTCGTCCCTTCTTGGACGGTACCATCCGGCAGGGATACCCCTCCTGCCGGATTCCAACCCCGCGTGCAGCCATGACGTCACCGTGCGCATAAAAAAAACACAAGCCCCACGTCTCGAGGGGTTCCCCACGCGAACACATGTGCTTTGCCCGTTGGAGCTTAACACACACGATCGCGTGGAGAACCCGTCCGGTCCAAATCCGTAATCCTGCCTAAACTTTGTCCGTCCGCGGGATCGGCAAATCCACCGCGTGCGTTTCCGGACCGGAACTTCACTCTCGTAAGCGAGCACGTGGGGGTCTCGTGCGTTGCACAGCACGGACCTCGTGCTCAATGCTGGGTGAACCCGGCACGGTCCCCGAAACAACTACAGCCGCTACTCGGCTTTCTTTCCTCACATGTCGCCGTCGTCGCCATTCGACACACGCACTCCCGCGTGTTACGACGCTAACACACCTCACCATTAAACTCACACAGGGAGACACGGCTGCACGTTCACACATGCCCACCGACATCTCCCTTACATACCGCTCTCTCACACTCGGCCGCTCACTCACGCATGCCATTACCCTTGCACACGTGGCTCCACTCGCGGCCTTTCACTCACTCGTGCAATTTCCCTCACACAAACCATACTACTCACACACGCGGGGGCACTCATCCGCGGTGCCTCACTCATACACCGTGCTTCACTCACACACGCGGGGGCACTCAACCACGGTGTTTCACTCATACTGGCCGTTTCACTCACACACACGGCCTCTTCCACTTGCGGTGCCCCTTTTACACACGGCGTGCTGGGAAGCACGTACTCCGGCACAATCGCCACCACACCACTCACACACGGGGTCGCTTCCACACACGGGGACGCACTCACACCTTGCACCACACACACAGGGACAACTACACTGGGGATTCGTGTCCCCACAAGGGTCTCCGGGGCCTCTATACCCCCCAAGCTCTCCGTGCACCTGTCCACAGCACTCCTCCCCTCGACCTCGCAAAGCACGACCGAACTCACCTGGTCGTGACTCGCCTCAAGGGGGCATACTCCCTCCCCTCGTTCCTGGAGGAAGCCATCCAACTGCTCGCACCGGGTCTCTACCCAGTCCGCGAGCTCACCCCCATTATCCTCCACTACCTCCGTGTGTGTGTGTGCGTCACTTACCCCGTCTTCATCGTGTAGTCTTCCCTCTATCGTTCCCATCTCCCGTGTCTCTGCCAACTCAATCACCTCTTCACCCTTTACCTCCCTTGTCTCAACTATCATTTCCGTCTCTTCCCTTGTTATCTCCCTCGTGCACGTCTCCGTCACCCCAATTAGTTTGTCCCTCTCGGTTACCGTCACTTTTTCTGTCACGACCCTCGCCCAACACGCCCCCCGAATTATTTTTTCACCCGCCTCCACCGCGGGCCCGACAGCCGTTGCACCCCCTCCCAGCTCGTTCGCTCCCACACGTGGAGTCGCCATTTTTATCTCCCTGCTAACGGCCTTCATGCCCGCCTGCAGGCATCGGCCCATGTTCTGCGTCTCACCCCGCAGCTTTTTCGTTTCTTCCTTCATTTGCTTGTTCATTCCGTTCATTTGCTGTGTATTCGCATCCATCTTTTCGTTCATGCCTTTCATTTTGTTTATAATTTCATGCGCATTCGTTTCCATTTGCTTGTTCATTGCCGCCAGCATGGCGTATAGCTGGGCCATGTCGGGTGTGCTTGGGTGAGCCGATTCGGCAAGAATCGGGAGGTTTTGGTGGAGAGGGGGAGGGGAGGTGTCATGCACCACGGCCGCCGCCGCACCTATTTCGGGCTCTGGGTTCAGTTGGGCGAGTCCGTGTTCCTGCACAACCAACATTTCCTGCACGGGGATTTCATCCTGGACCATGGATCCTACATTACTACACATATACATTTCTAATACCCCCGGCTCCCTGTCTCGGGTGAGGATGAGGAGGATATCACCCTGTCTCGGGTCCCGCGACGAGCGTCTCCTCCTCGACCTCGGTCGCGTTGCTGGCCTCTCCCTCCGCAGCTCCCCGACTCCGACGCGAGCACCCCCTCGACCGCCTTCGCCGCCGCCACCTCTCCACAGCTCCGTCCAACCGCCCTCTCCGTCTCCTCTCTTGACTCGTCCCAACTCTTCACTGGCTCCGAACTCTTCACTCTCTCCCCTCCGAACTCTTAACTGCCTTGACTGACGAACGCAGCCCCTTATATGCCCCGTGGCCTCGCTCCTTCACCTTCGACCCTTTACCTCCGACCCTTCACCTCTAACTGGCTCCCCATTGGACCGAGGAAAAGTGGGCGTGAATGCTTTTTGATCCATGAATTTGCATATAGCGATATTACTCCAACGCACCTGGGGGACGGGGCCAAATCGCCCCACACTCGCCGATAGGATGGAACAGAAGTGGGCGTGAGTCGTTTTTGATCCGTTTTCTTCGGAAAGGCCGGCGCCTTTGCACCCGCTGCTCGGTGCTCGCCCTGCACGAGTCCAGTATCGGTGCCCCCAAGCGGCGTGGGAATGACGGTGATGCGATGGTTGCGAGGGCGAGTTGTGACGGTAAAGGTCGTGGCTGTTGTTGTGAAGCGGCGTTGCGGTTGGTGGTTGTTGTGTGATGGCTGTTGAGACGTGGTTGGTGGTGGTAGTAATGGTAGTAATGGCGGCTGGTCCAAAATAAAGATAGTAAAAGAAAAACGGCTATCTAGAAGGGTCGCAGCCCGCATGAATGACATTTATTCCCTCTAAACAACGGGTTTGGGCCAAACTACACATATACTTACAGAGATATCTCACCTAAGGGACCTGAATGGTGGTTTGCGAATTTCGTCAACCACAACAATATGTATATATACATATATACATTCATATATACACAGGTACTCCTCACTTAACGACCTACATGTTTAACGACTGCCCGGACTTACGACCAGCTCTCCGACCAGTCGGTATTGCACGCTGTACGAGAACTTTGGTTGTGGAAACGGCAGCTCGGTGTCTCAGCGCGTACTATTTATAGCTACGTTCTATTTATAGCTCTACTAGCTATAGCTATGTTCCAAGCGTACTATTTTCGCACAACTTTTCCAAAGCTCGAGCAGCAATAGAAAGTGATGAAGTAACCCTTCGCGATTTTTGGAAATCGTACAACATTTTACACTGCATAGAGAGCATTGAATCAGCTTGGGAGAGAGTGACAGAAAAGTGTATGCAAGGCATCTATCTATAATTCCAGCAATGTGTGTGTGTGTGTGTGTGTGTGTGTGTGTGTGTGTGTGTGTGTGTGTGTGTGTGTGTGTGTGTGTGTGTGTGTGTGTGTGTGTGTGACCGCTGTTTCTCGACAACCTCTGGTCCGATCTAATTGAAACTTGCCAGGAATATTGCTGGGGACCTGAGGATGTGCCTTTTCAAGGTTTGATATTAATCGGACAAGTGGTTCCCAAGTTATGGCCATTTATTTACCAAACCAATGACAAGACACGTTGTTCCGTGGGCGTGGCCGATGGTGAAGGGAAGCTCAGCCGCGTTCCCCATTTCAGGTTACAACGTACAGGCTTCCGGAGAGTGATGACTTCGTGTATTCTAACAATTTCTCGATTTCTTATGCGCATTTATAGATAAACACAATGGCCCAAGTTATGATCGTTTTCCTATTAGACGGTGTATAAATTTTGGTAAGATCAGAGTGCTGGTATGCTCCAAACCAGGAAGTAAATTATTTTTTGCACGTTTTTTTTTTCGTGTATTCTAATAATTTCTCGATTTCTTATGCGCATTTATAGATAAACACAATGCCCCAAGTTATGATCGTTTTCATATTAGACGGTGCATAAATTTGGGGAACATCAGAGTTAGCTGTTATGCTCCAAAGCAGGAAGTAAATTATTTTTTGCACGTTTTTTTTCTCCTCTTTCCTCTTCTCTTTGTGTTTTTCCTTGCGATGACATTGGGAAAAGGCAAAATACATTGGCGCTAATTGAATAATTGGCCATTAAGAATAAATTGCGAATAATCGTAACTGCCATATGCGAACTTCGGGACAGTGAGGACTTCACTTCCGGAGAGTGACGATTACTGTATTCTTTCTTTCTCGATGTCTTTCTCGATTTTCTGAAACCCAATACCCCAATCCAGTCAGTGACGATTACTGTATTCTTACTCGATTTTTTCTTGATTTATCGACTTACTGTATTCTTTCTTTCTCGATTTCTGTACTTTCTCGATTTTATTAAACACAATGCCCCAATCCAATCGTCGTTTATAACAGCGAAGGAACGAAGCTGCGCGTCGCGCACGCGCAATGGAATCTGATGAAGCACGAGCTGCTCGCTTGACACGCAACGCAACGCGCATGACAAGGCGTCGTGCAGCTCAAACGGATGAAGAACGAACTGCTCGCTTGGCAGACAACACTGAACGCGAGGCAAGGCGTCGTGCAGAAGAAACGGATGAAGAACGAACTGCTCGCTTGGCAGACAATACTGAACGCGAGGCAAGGCACCGTGCAGAGGAAACGGATGAAGAACGAGCTGCTCGCTTGACACGCGACGCTACGCGCGTGACAAGGTGTCGTGCAGCTGAAACGGATGAAGAACGAACTTCTCGCTTGGCAGACAACACTGAACGCGAGGCAAGGCATCGTGCAGAAGAAACGGATGAAGAACGAGCTGCTCGCTTGGCAGACAACACTGGACGCGAGGCAAGGTGTCGTGCAGAAGAAATCCCTCACCAGCGAGAAGACCGGCAAGTAAGGGATGCCCTGCGCATCAGGACGTACATCGTGCGAGACTAGAGCAGGCTCACCGTGAGAATCGCAACCTTGCTCAATACGATGATACAGATTTCTTCCGACAGCAACTTCATGTTGAGTACAGGCACGCGTTAAGCAGGACCTCATTATTTCAATGCACTAAATGCTCACATTGTGATGCTTTTGTGTGGACCGAGGAGAGAAGAGGATTTTGCTGCAACCACGGCAAGGTCGACCTTAAGCATGATCCTACGAATCCAAAACCCGGTTCAATTCCATCACAACCTACAGATGCTATTAAAAACCTTTTCCTCAACCAGGGCTTTGTGAAGCGCGCGAAACAGTATAACAACGCGCTGGCAATGGCAAGTATCCGTGTCCGAGAGATAGGTATGCCTGGCTTCAATCCTGGAGTGTGCATACAAGGTAAGGTTTACCATTACATTGGTGCTCCTCTTGCTGATCTGGGTTGTACCCCACGCTTTGCTCAGATCTACTTTCACGATCCAGCCCATGAGCTGGAGTTTCGTTGTGCCCACACCTCGAACAGTAGCCTGAATGAGTATTTTTTGCTAAGAGCACAACAGGCCATTCATGAGTGCAACCCATACGTCCAGCAAATCAAATCAGCCATTGAGTTTGTGGTTCATAATGATAGCGCAAATGAACTGAAAAGTGTGTTAACAGGTCGCACGCGGCGCCGAGACCTTCATCATGGTACCGTCAACCTTCCCTCACCAGACAGCGATGTGGCTGTCATTGCTCCAGGGGCAATGACAACAGAGCAGTTTGGAAGGCTGGCAGTCGGTGTTCACCTCAGAGGAGGAGGTTTACAGACAATAGACGCCATGCATCCAGCGTATGACCCTCTATCATACATACTTCTGCTACCCTGCGGCTCCCAGGGGTACCACACTGAGTTAGCAGGGATAACGCCAACATCTTTCTACCGCTACCATCTCCAAGTATGTGATCCTACTCATCACTTCAATCTACTACTTCGTGGTGGAAAGTTGACACAGCAGTACGTATGCGACATGATGGCAAAAATTGAGTCACACCGTCTCAATTGGATTCGCTGCAACCACAAGTCAATTCAGGCAGAAAAGTATAAGATCATCGTTGATGCGTTGAACAGTGACGCTGAGGTGCTACCTGGACGCCTCACCATTCTGCCGCCGTCAATTTATGGGTCATCACGTTGGAATGCCAAAGAGTTTCAGGATGCAATGGCTTTGGTCCGAGTCAAGGGAAAACCTGACTTTTTCCGAACATTCACCTGCAACCCAAAGTGGCCAGAAATTAAACAATCACTTTTTGAAGGTCAGTCAGCCAATGAAAGACCTGATATCATCACCCGGGTGTTTCATATGAAGGTGGAAGCACTCAAAGCAGACCTCCTCAAGAATGACATCTTGGGGCATGTGGACGCTTATGTGATGGTGAAGGAAACGCAAAAGCGTCACCTTCCCCATATACACATGCTCCTGACTGTGGTACCTCGCGACAAGCCCAGAACACCAGCAGATGTCGATCGCGTGGTCTCTGCTGAGATTCCTGACAAACGCACAAATCCGGAACTACACCGTATCGTGACATCACACATGATTCACGGCCCATGTGGGGAATGGAACATCTCGAGCTGCATGGCAGACCGGAAGTGCACAAAGGACAATCCCAAAGCCCTACGAGAAACGACAAGCTTCTCTGATGACTCCTATCCCCTGTACAGAAGACGGTTCTGGCATGCGGTTTGAAAGTTTTTTTGTTTCGTTTTGTTTGCACCTACGGGCACACACCTACGGGCATGCAATAGTATGGAAAAAATGCCTGAAACGTTTCGTGAATAATTTTGAAGGGTTTGACAAAGACGAACATGTCGATGTCATAAATGATATGCAAGATATGTAAGAGTTATGCAAATTAAAGCAAAGTTATCAAGTTGGAGTTTCCTTTAGACCTTTTCTTAATTCAGATTAAATAAAAACGATGACCTGTATTTACAGTATGCAAACCGAAGTAATGTATATTAGAGCTGATTTCCTCTATTCTGTTTATTACAGTATACAGAACACTACTGTATAAACATTAAAAAATATAACCTCGCTTATCGACCAATTCGCTTAACGACAGTCGTAGGAGCGGAACTCGGTCGTTAAGTGAGGAATGCCGGTATATATATATATATATATATATATATATATATATATATATATATATATATATATATATATATATATATATATATATACATATATATATATACATATATATATATATATATATATATACACACACATATATGAGGCCCTTATATATGTATATATATACCTTAGCCTGGTATGTTGGCGCAGTGGTTAGGGCAGCGGCTTGGGATCCAAAAGGTCCTGAGTTCAAGCCCCGTTGGGCCACTGAATTAATACACCAGGGGGTTGACTCAGCCTGTCATCCTTCCGAGGTCGGCGAAATGAGTACCTGTATACTGGGCCGGTGTATACCCCGGTTAAAATAGGTGTACCATATCCCTGTGTCGTAAGAGGCGACAAGGGTTGTGTCAGGAAGGGCATCTGGCGTAAAACATGTGCCAAATCACGATGCGGATCATACGGATGATCCGCTGTGGCGACCCCTAACGGGAGCAGCCGAAAGAAGAAGAAGAAGATATACATATATGAGGCCCGGCGAGAAGGAGTGATGTAAGCGACATTTTTTAATGATATGATGATGATAGGCTCGGATGATAGGTGAAGGGTTAAAATAGTGCTATATGGCATTAACTACAAAATGGCCGATGTGGCCCTTACATCACTCCTCCTCACACATATATTATACATATATATATATATATATATATATATATATATATATATATATATATATATATATATATATACAGTCAACCCCCGCTTCATCGCGGTTCGCTGTATATATATATATATATATATATATATATATATATATATATATATATATATATATATATATATATATACATATATATATATATACATATATATATATATACATACATACATACATACATATATATTTATTTATACACACATATAAAATGGAGACAAATAAACACGATATAATGGTGACCAAAGCTTTTCGTGCTGCACTTCTCAGGGTAAAAAAAAAAAAAAAAAAAAAATCGCAGCAAGTTAAGGAGTGTGCTTTCTCCGCAGGTCTCAATAAGGTAGACGCTGATTGGTTCAGCCGTAATGACGTCACGGTCATTCCGAACGCCCATTGGTTAGCTCATCATCTTCACCTCGAGCTCCCATTGGCTGGAGCAGAGTTCGCAGTTGACCGACGTTTGCAACCACATCCTGGAGAGGGGGGGAGAGCCTCCCCAAAGGTCCATTCACCATTTGTTACTGTACTTCCCTTGATCTTTCCATGCTGAAAGAGACACAGAGATCGTAAAAATTCCTTTTGACATAATATTGGATCGGTGGAAAGGATGAAGGTTGCTTCCAGCATACGTAAATGAAACGAGCTCCGACCTCGGCTCAATATACTGAACATATCTGCATTGTACTTGTCTGCACAGATAGGGTTGGCAACCAAGTGCTGTGCAATGGCAGATGAAGCAGGTACAGTGGCCGGTGGTTTCTGGATATTTCTTCATGCTCGCACCGGTTGTGTTCTGACCCTCACAATCTTTCTTCGAATCGCCAAGGGGACGTGTTGTTTGATCCGATCAGCCAATCTTAGTGTTGTGTGGCCCACGTACCGAGCTTCACATCTGCACAACTCATAAATAACATTTGCTGGTTTGTGAGATGGGTAGCACATCTTTGTTGACTGACGTCAGCAAACGGCGAGAGGTAAAGATTACTCTGGGTTGCACAGCCAGAAACGTGTTGGACACAATATGTTTGATTTGTACTTCAGACCTTCATGATGATTGCCCTTTCCAGGGCATCCTGATATGGACTGGACATTTGTCCGGACCAATCTTCCGATCTCTTGTCGTGTATCTCTTAACTATATGCCCAGGATAACCATTCTCACAGAGTATATTCATGATTTTGTCGATTTCAGCAGGAAGATTACAAGGTGAACAAATCCTCTGTGCTCTGTTAACCAGGACATTGATCAAGGCAATTTTGTATCTCATGGAGTTGTAGCAGTCCCACCGAGTATACTGCCCTGTGAAAGTCGGCTTCCGGTAGACGGATGTTGTGAAACCAAGGTTGAATCTATCAACCAACACGTCCAAAAACGGTAACGTGTTTGACGATTCCAGCTCCATGGTAAACTTCAACGCTGGATGGAGAGTGTTGAGCCATGCCTGGAAATTGTCACATGCCGTCCGAGACTCAAACAAAGCAAAAATATCATCAACATACTTTGAGTCTCGGACATTGCTTTGATTGTCTTTTTTTTTTTTTTTGCTGTGTTTGAGTCTTCACTTGCTGTGATTTTTACCTTGAGGAGTGCAGCATGAAAAGCTTCGGTCATTATGTTGTGTTTATTTGTATATATATATATATATATATATATATATATATATATATATATATATATATATATATATATATATATATATATATATATATATATATATATATATATATATATATATATATATATATATATATATATATATATATATATATATATATATATATATATATATATAGCCTGGTGTGTTGGCGCAGTGGTTAGAGCAGCGGCTTGGGATCCAAAAGGTTCTGAGTTCAAGCCCCGTTGGGCCACTGAATTAATACACCAGGGGGTTGACTCAGCCTCTCATCCTTCCGAGGTCGGCAAAATGAGTACCAGTGTACTGGGCCGGTGTATACCCCGGTTAAAATAGGTGTACCATATCCCTGTGTCGTAAGAGGCGACCAGGGTTGTGTCAGGAAGGGCATCCAGCGTAAAACATGTGCCAAATCACGATGCGGATCATACGGATGATCCGCTGTGGCGACACCGAACGGGAGCAGCCGAAAGAAGAAGATATGTATATATATATATATATATATATATATATATATATATATATATATATATATATATATATATATATTTTGGTACGGCTGTGGAAATTAGCAGACCACCATAAAGGACCTTAGATCAGTTATGACGATAAGTATATGTGTAGTTGGAATCCCCACCGTTGTTTAGAGGGGATTTCCGTGTTCACAGGGCTGCGATCCTTTGAGATAGCCGTTTTTCTTTTGCTGTCGTTATTTTCGACCAATCATCCCCCAACAACCAAATCGCCACCACCAACAACACCCCCAAACTACACAAAACCACCACCACCTTCGCCCCCTTCACCTCCACAACCCTACCCCGCAAACATCGCCTCACCCCCACTCTCAAACGACGCCCGCCAACAACCAAATCGCCACCACCAACACCCTTCCCAAACCACCACAGCAAACTCCCACCACCTTCGCCTTTCTACCGAACGTCGTGCCATGGGTTGTGAATGGGATCCTTTCGAAGAAGAAAACGGATCAGGAATCATTCACGCCCACTTTTCATCCATCCAATGGCTGAGCATCAGGTGGTGTATCCCCGCCTCCAAACCCGTTGGGATCCACAAATTTACATATGCACTCCTCCCCCGGCCTATATAAGTGCAAGCACAATGCAGCTCGCGGCAGTGTCGGTGGGGCAGAGTCGGAGACGGAGCTCGAAGCAGACAGGGAAAGGCAGACGGGGGTCGATCGACGGAGAGGAAGAAGCTCGGAGCTCAGGTCGAAGTTGAGGGGCGAGGAGGGCGAGTTGCTGAGTGGAGCAGGGACGCGGAGGAGGGCTCAGAGGCGAACCAAAGGGCTGAGTGGGGACCGCCGCCAGAGAAGGGGCGTAGTGGAGGCCACAGCCAGGAGGAGTTCGCCGGAGCCAGTGCGGTCCAGAGCGTCAACTCGTTGGACGGAGCGTCAGCAATTCCCCTCTCCCTTTCCGAGCTCCGCGCTAGGAAAGCACCAGTAACCCCGTCCGTTCCCCTCCCCAACCGTGGTGCCGACGGTGAAACACGCGCTTGCGCGGAGAACGCCGGAGAGAGCTCACCGGCCACGTCGGGGGCACGAAGCCAGGCGCAGCTACGCTGACATCGTGGCTTGCCCGCCATCGCGCCACAAGGGCGCGGGTAAGACCCTTCGGTCTCGTGGACCTGGCCGATCATCCAGGTTCCACGTACACTTGGTCCACGGACCTGTCTGCCACCCTTGTCTTGGAGGGTGGGTTTTCTTTGCTTTTGTGTAAGTGCATGTGTTGGTGCTGTCTTATAAAGTAAACCTGTTTAAGTAATTGTGTGAATAAATATTCGGTTGTCACTCTGCCTTTGCTTGCTTTCACTGTGTATGTGCATGAATTACTGTATGGCTGTAAATACGTGCCTTGTCTGAGTGTGCAATAAATGTGCTTGCTGAACTGTTCCCCGTTTCGTTGCGTCCTTTCCCTTGTTTGAAAGTTCCATCTTGCATCATGGAAGGAATTGGTAGAAGGGTGTAAGCACCCAGTAAATAGAATCACATCCGTCGGGGTCAGCGATAACACCGCTCGGTTATCACTGAAGCACGGAACGGACCGCTTAAGCGGTTCGTGTCGTAGGCCGGCCAGCGGTGAGGTACGATCGCCCGGTTAACTACCTGTGCAGGTACTTAGGTCGGTCGAATTTGGCGAGCAACCCTATCCTGCGCGGGTGGGCAATTGGCACGATCGTGGTGAGGTTAAACCCCTACCCGTGACTGGCTCCTAGCGGTAGTTCCAGGAGGGTCACGACTGAATTGTTCGTTCCGGTGGGCGACGCGGTCACGATTCGAGTTACGTGGCCGATCGCACGCCGGGCGGGCCAGAATTCGTAACAATATATATATATATATATATATATATATATATATATATATATATATATATATATATATATATATATATTTATATATGTATATATATATATATATATATATATATATATTTATATATGTGTATATATATATATATATATATATATATATATATATATTTATATATGTGTATATATATATATATATATATATATATATATATATTTATATATGTATATATATATATATATATATATATATATATATATATATATATATATATATATATATATATATATATATATATATATATATATATATATATGTATATATATGTGTGTGTGTGTGTGTGTGTGAAGCTGTTGAACATCTCCCAACACTGAAAAACAGCCATTGTTGGTGAAAATACTTTAAACGATCGAAAGTAACCTTTTAAAGTATAAGGTGTTTTCATTCTAATGATTCATCTTCAGAATGGAACATCTGGCAAGCAGAATGAAAAGATAATATATATTGTGATAAAGATCTGCCTGTCACATTAACCAAAAACAGATCTTGCTGATGAAAGATCAATGCTTTGCCAGTCCGGGGAGAGAACACAGTACGGGGGGAGAGTTTTTCTTTCTGTTACCTCAAAGGGAAAAGATTTCTGAGGATGGCATCTCAAATAGAAACCTGATGAAATGGGGAAATCATGAGAACAGATGGCACTACAAGGGGGGCAGAACAAAGTGTATATATATATATATATATATATATATATATATATATATATATATATATATATATATATATATATATATATCAAGCTAAACTGCTGAGCGAGCCAGAGTTTGACTGATCTGGTATACTGTCGGTATTCTGTGCTTCACTTACTCTCATGTATACACTTTTTGGTGCGTATTAAAAGCTCTTCTCCACTACGATCAGTGTAGACATTGCTTGATTTCAATCAGCCGTGAAAACCTGATCTCGACATTTTGGCATAGTCGGCGAGGGGTAAGTGGAACAAAGGGGGGAACTGCTGTCTTAGTGAGAGAAAAGAGGACAGAGCCGGCCGGCTTAAAGATAAGGTAAGAACTGCCTCTTTTCTCGCACCGGGGCATACAAGTTCGCTGCTCTTTGTGATCTGTCCTTATCTTAAAAGAACGGAAAAGAGGGAACTTTTATACACATCAAAAGAGGGGTACCCTGGGAGGTTTAGGGTCCGAGAGGACAGGGTCCGGACGGGAGATTGAGGGAAAAACGCTGGAAGGCTGACCCGAGATCATCTCCAGAGGACAGGGTCCAAAGGAGAGATTGAAGGAAAAAACCCTGGGAGGGTGACCTGAGAAAATCTCCAAGGGACAAGTTTTTCGGTGGGAGGTTGAGGGCGTGGAAGGTGTGCAAGGGAGTGTGAGGGTTCGTGGAAAGGTGTGAAAGACACCCGACCCAGCCTGAGAACACCCCAGGAAAAATACTGACCAGCCCGAGGATACCTTAGGAAGGATCAAGGAAAATGGGAAATAAAACGTCGAAGCTAAAGTTGAATAATAATGCCCCACCCACGAATACCGTGGCAGGAATGATGTATGGGAAGTATGGAGTTAAGTCATGGACCCAATTGGCATTATGGCATAAATGGACAAAGGAAGACCCATGCCCATTCCCAAGATGGGGCTCTTTAAGAGCAGAAACTATAGATAACTTGTCATGTCGATTAGAACAACGGACAAGTGATAAGTTAGAACCAGAGCCAGATCTTGAAGCTTGGAAAATGTGGGAAGAAGAGGCCCTACAAATAAGTGAAGTAGCTAGAAATTTGGTAAAACGGAAACTGTTGAAATTAGAAACACTGGTAAAAGGATTGCAACAACCAGGGATTGGGATTGCTCCTGCTTCGGTAAATGCCTCTGAGATTGAAGTGCAAGGGTGGGAAGCTCAGGGAAATAATACAGGTGATCCATGTGCATATGTTAATAACACACCAAGTTTGTATCTGAACCTTGAAAGTATGGGGCTGATGGCCACAGCCTCTGCTTTTCCGGTTCATGAAATAACTCCGGCGGGACTAGGGGTGCAGGCTCAGTCAGTGTACCGACCATTTAAAGAGATCGAATTAAGATCAATGAAGGAGAGAGTGTTAGATCTGAGAGGGAATGCAGGAGCAATAAAGGAATTAATAACGCAGTGGGATGATACACACCGATGCACGCATAGCGACATTGGGGTGCTATGTCAAGCAGTTTTGTCTGCATATGTGTGGAAGAGAGCTCGAGAGGGTGCTGAATGGACAGCAGACGAACCAACAGGATGCACCGATGCAGAACGGCAAGATAAGCGAGGGCGCCTGTATGATGAGATTGAGAAAGCTTTGCGACCACCAGCACTAGATTGGGATAAGATCTATGAAACAAAGCAACGTCATGGGGAACGGGCATCCGAGTTTATGGATAGATTAATGGAGACACTCTTGGTGGAGACACCTCTCCCGTAGGTGAGATATCTCTGTAAGTATATGTGTAGTGAGCCCAAACCCGTTGTTTAGACGGAATAAATGTCATTCATTCGGGCTGCGACCCTTTTAGATAGCCGTTTTTCTTTTACTATCTTTATTTTGGACCAGCCGCCATTACTACCACCACAACCACCACCAACCACGTCTCAACAGCCATCACACAACAACCACCAACCGCAACGCCGCTTCACAACAACAACAACGCCAACAGCCACGACCTTTACCGTCACAACTCGCTCTCGCAACCATCGCATCACCGCCATTCCCGCGCCGCTTGTGGGCACCGATCCTGGACTCGTACAGGGCGCGCACCGAGCAGCGGGTGCAAAAAGCGGCCTTTCCGAGAAATCGGATCAAGAATGATTCACGCCCACTTCTGTTCCGTCCTATCAGCGAGCGTGGGGCGATTTGGCCCCGCCTCCAGGCGCGTCGGAGTATAATCGCTATATGCAGATTCGCGGATCAAGAATGATTCACGCCCACTTTTCCTCTGTCCAATGGGGAGCGTGGCTCCGCCCCCGAGCCATTCCTGATCCAAAAATCTGCATATGGTTTCTCCTCTTACGACACACAGGGATATGGTACACCTATTCTTACCGGGGCATACACCGGGACCAGTACACTGGTACTCATTTCACCGACCTCGGAAGGATGACAGGCTGAGTCAACCCCCTGGTGTTAATTCAGCAGCCAATGGGGCTTGAACTCAGGACCCTGGGATCCCAAGCCACCACCCTAACCACTAAGCCAACACCAGGCTAGAAATGTGTATATACATATATATATATACATATATATATATATATATATATATATATATATATATATATATATATATATATATATATATATATATATATATATATATATATTGTTGCGGATTCCGCGCCCGCCGGCGTGCTGACGGCCACGTAACTCGAATCGCGGCACGTCGCCCACCGGACGGACAATCCAGTCGTGACCCTCTCGGACTAACGCCGGGAACCAGTCACGGGTGGACCTTTCGGTCTCACCGCGATCGAGCCAATCAGCCCCCGCGTGGGATAGGGTTGCTCGCCAAATTCGACCTACCTAAGTACCCACGCGGAGGGTAGACCGGGCGATCGCACCTCGCCGCAGGTCGACTTCGGACACGGGCCACTTAAGCGACCCGTTCCGTACTATCAGAATAACCGAGCGGTGTTATCGTCGACCTCGACGGTTCGATTAATTATCGGGCGTATTCAGCCCACTACCAACCCTTTACGTGAAGCAAGATGAGGATTCAATGGGAGAAATGACGAAGCGAAGCGGGAAACAGTTCAACACAAAGCATATTTATTCGCGGCACACGGGAAGCACACATATACAATTCCACCAAATGCACACAGAAAAAACACAATTCCATTTACACAAAAAGCAAATGTAAAAGCGAAAACACAATGCAGAGCTAATACCGACTACCGAGCACACGGCAACACTTATACAATTCTACCTCACATACGGCACCGACAACACATACCCAAAACCAAGGAAAAGAAATACCCTCAAGGATGAGGCGGGCCTGAGGCCGAGACCGGGTCGCGCCTACCCGTCTGGTGATGAGACGCGGAGCGGCGATGGCGCCCCAACTCCGCGGACCTCGCGGACAGTGTCTGGTAGGGGGAGGGAAAGGGGCCCCCTTGGTCGCACTATCTCAGCGCGGGGGGAAACAGGAGGGGGTTGCTGATGCTCGGGGTATAGAGGATCTTTATTATCCCTGGTGTGCGTCTCCACCTCGGCCAGGTCGCGCTGTCGGCCTCCCTCGGGTGCAGCTCCCTGCACGACGCGAGCACCCCCTCGTCTGGTGTCGCCGCCTTTCCACAGCTCGTCCCCTCCGTTCCGACTCCAACGCACACGACGAGCAGCTCCACCGCCCGCGAAGTCTTGACCCTCTGCTTCCGACTCTCCTACTCTCCGCCTCTGGACTCTCCGACTCTCCGACTCTCCTGACTGACGAACACGGTCCTTTTATCCCCCCGTAGCTTCGCCTTAGACCCCCTCCCTTTGACCTTTCACCTCGCTCCCCATTGGCCCGAGAAAAAGTGGGCGTGAAGGCTTTTTGATCCACAAATTTGCATATATCGATCGTCCTGGAGGCGGGGCCAAATCGCCCCTCGCTCACCGATTGGACGGCAAAAAGTGGGCGTGTGTCGTTTTTGATCCGTTTTTGAAGCACAAAATCCGTGATTTTGTACACGCTGTTCGACGCGCGCCCTGCACGAGTCCAACACTGGTACCCACAGCGGGGCAAGAACGGTGGCGATGCTACGGTTGCGAGGTGTGACGTGAAGGTCGTGGCGGTTGTGGTGAAGCGGCGTTGTGGTTGGTGGTTGATGTTGTGGTTGTGGTGGTAATCATGGCGGTTGGTCCAAAAGAAAGATAGTAAAAGAAAAACGGCTATCCTGAAGAGTCGCAGCACGTATAAATGACATGTATTCCCACTAGACAACGGGTTTGGGCCTAACTACACATATACTTGCCGAGATACCTCACCTAAGGGACCTGAATGGTGGTTTGCGAATTTGGTAACCACAACACTACCCCCTCCCCTTTTTAGAGACTCGTCCCGAGTCGTCAAATTTTCGTGTGCCATCATGTGTAGTTTTCCCCGAGTACATTTTACCTACGGATCCCTGAGTGCAACATTCATGGTATTCGTGTCCCCAAAATAAATAACCTGAGGGCTGCGTAACTACCTAAACAAACTCACTCACACGGACGACTTAAATAAAATTGCCGGCGCTAAGACATACATGCCGGGGGCGCACTCATATTTACAGTACATCTTAACCTTAACTTACAAATTTTACACTAAACCATGGCCCAGGATCACTGAACTCTGCAAAAGAAAAGCAGTTAGCAGGGAGCCAGGCTGCTCGCATGCAGTCTCTGGCTCAAAACAATGCAGGTGACAGGGAACGTGGCTGGCTGCTCACACGCAGTCCAAGGCCTTCCCTTTTTGAACTGAACGCAGTGAACCACAACGGTGCATGGGCTGCACAAACGTAGTCTCCGTGCCAGCTCAAGTGGCACACGCAATGAGCACAACGAATGAATGGATGAATGGATGGACGCAAAACACGGTGCACGGGCTGCCACTGCAGGCCCGTGTTGTAGCTGCCAACAGGGCAGTTCTCGCAGCTTGCAAACTGTTGCCTTGATCCTGGCGCACATGGAAATGAACAGGGGGGGGCAAAGCAAAATTGAACGGGGCTGGTGAACATGGGCAGTGGGCATGGCATGGCAAAGGTGAGCAGGCAAACTCAGCCCGCAGAATAAGGCCGCTGCAGGCAAACACAGCCGGCAGATGAACTGGCCGGCACAGGCCTTGAAGTACCACAGCTGCAGATGAAGCTGGCCAGCCTTTGCCGTTCAGTGGAGGTTGGTGGAGGGAGTGCGGTGGTGCTGGCCACTTGGACCTACCTACCTGTCTCCCTCCCAACCTATCGCCTTTGCCTGTCACTGTACATACCCACTCCCTTAATTTGTCAAACCCCAATTTCGCCCCAACTTAATTTTTTTCTGTTGTTTTTATTTTCACTCCCCCACTATAAATCGTCCCCTAACCCCCTTTATCGTCTTTGTTCGGCTAACCTATCCTGTCACCTAGCCTACTCCCAACCCCTACGTTCCCTTCCCGGAGGGGAATAAGGGAGAGCTAACGTCCTGTGCCGAGGCCCAACGAAGCCTCAGAATGGCCTCCCCAGAGTTCGGCGATCTTAACACCAAGTGGGTCCAGCGGCCCACAACGACAGCGAGGGGATGGATGGTGCGGAGGGGTACACTTCCTAATCTACCCTAACCATTTAACTGTTAAACTACCCCGGGGCTTTCAACAAGCGCCTCTCGCTTAAACTATTGGTTCTATAAAACCAGATTCCCGTCGCCTGTGTTGGTGTCCTCACAATTTCGGGCCTCGCCCCCCAATTTTCGCTCCGTGCCCTCACATGGTCTCCTGGCTGGGACACGTGGCTCCCTTTGGCAGGCACGACCCTCTGCCGAATCTCCCGCTATGGCACCCCCGGGCACTACACTGCCTCCGAGCCTACCAGCTCCCTAACACCGGGGAGTGCCCCCCATGGCACCTCCCCTGAAACGCACACGTGGCAGGCCGGCCTCCCGGGCCCCTTTCCGAGGGTCACCCGTGCCCACAACACTGCCCACGCGGATAATGGCGCCCCGGGCCCCCGCACCAAGCAGGCGCACCCGTGCCCACTACTCTATCCCGGCCCCCCATGGGCCCATGGCCTACCGCGGCCGACTAGCCTGGTGCCCGGGGTACCCACTCAGCGATACTCACCTTTCGCAGCCACGCTCCCAAGCCCGTCAACAGGGCTCCTGCACCCCTCAAAATGGGTCTCGAGCCTACTTTCCCACCAACAGCAAAACGACCTCCATTTTTCAATTTGACTAACCCAGCTAACTCACTTTACTCTGACCCCGGGGTCCCTTGGGCGGGAGTCACTCCTCCCCCCAATCACTCATCGCACCATGCATTCCCCATTCGCTCCACACACACAGACCCGCTGGCCTCACTCACTCAACATGTACACGTACTCACCTCACAACCCACAACTCTTCAACACACACACCGCTGAACTCTGCCATCCTCCTAACTACCTCCCCTAACTAACTCGTGCTCCCACGTCGTCCCTTAAACTAGTAGCACGTTCCTTTTTACACTACGTTGCTAAACTACGTCCCCTCTACACATTCACTGTCTGTCACTGTTCTCAAATAAATCATTTTATTTCCCAACCTAAATCTGGCTACAATCCCTCTAACTAATCCATTCCACGGACTCCATGAGGACTTACCCCTGCCCCATGGAGTCGGTCTAGCTAAGCTAACCCTTCCCCCTAACTAGTTTCCATCCTGTGCCCAGGTAAGGGGGTCTTTCACCCCTTGCCCAGGAATCCTGTGCACCCGAAAGTGAGGCTTGTTTTTTTTTTTTTTTTTTCATGCGCAGCACGTGCGCGGCCACTCAGAGCTCGCGCACTTTACACCTGCCCGTGACGTCATGCAGCTGCACGTGTTCCTCGTCCCTCCTTGGACGGTACCATCCGGCAGAGATACCCCTCCTGCCGGATTCCAACCACACGTGCAGCCATGACGTCACCGTGCGCAAAAAAAAAAAAAACACAAGCCCCACGTCTCGAGGGGTTCCCCACGCGAACACATGTGCTTTGCCCGTTGGAGCTTAACACACACGATCGCGTGGAGAACCCGTCCGGTCCAAATCCGTCATCCTGCCTAAACTTTGTCCGTCCGCGGGATCGGCAAATCCACCGCTGGCGTTTCCGGACCGGGACTTCACTCTCGCAAGCGAGCACGTGGTGGTCTCGTGCGTTGCACAGCACGAACCTCGTGCTCGTGGCTGGGTGAACCCGGCACGGTCCCCGAAACAACTACAGCCGCTACTCGGCTTTCTTTACTCACATGTCTCCGTCGTCGCCTCCATTCGACCCACGCACACCTGCGTGTTACGACGCACACAGTCCACTCCATCACATTCACACCGGGAGACGCGGCTGCGTGCTCCCGCATGCCAACCGACATCTCCCTCACATACCGCTCTCTCACACACACGGTCTCCCTTGCACACAGCGACCTTGCACACGGCCGTTCACTCACGCGTGCGGGGGCACTCACCCGCGGTGCCTCACTCGCACTCCGTGCCTCATTCACACACGCGGGGGCACTCAACCGCGGTGCCTCATCCACACACGCGGGGGAACTCACCCGCGGTGCCTCACCCACACTCCGTGCCTCACTCACACACGCGGGGGCACTCAACCGCGGTGCCTCATCCACACACCGCGTGCTGGGAAGCACGTACTCCGGCACCATCGCCACCACACCACTCACACACGGGGTCGCTTCCACACACGGGGACGCACTCACACCTTGCACCACACACACAGGGACAACCACACTGGGGATTTGTGTCCCCACAAGGGTCTCCGGGGCCTCTATACCCCCCAAGCTCTCCGTGCACCCGTTCGCAGCACTCGCCCCCTCAACCTCGCAAAGCACGACCGAACTCACCTGGTCGTGACTCGCCTCAAGGGGGCATACTCCCTCCCCTCGTTCCTGGAGGAGGCCATCCAGGTGCTCGCACTGGGTCCCTGCACGGTCCGCGAGCTCACCCCCATTATCCTCCACTACCTCCGTGTGTGTGTGCGTCACTTACCCCGTCCTCACCGTGCAGTCTCTCCTCTATCGTTCCCTTCCCGGCTACCGTCACTGCCAACTCTTCACCCTTTACCTCCCTTGTCTCCACTATTATTTCCGTTGTCGTCACCTCGTGTCTCGTCTCACACGTTTTGGTCTCCCCATTTAATTTTTCCCTTTTGGTCACCGTCGATTCCTCTGTCACGACCCTCGTCCAACACGCCCCCCGAATTATTTTTTTACCCGCCTCCACCGCGGGCCTGTCAGCCGTTGCACCCCCTTCCAGCTCGTTTGCTCCCACACGTGGAGTCGCCATTCCCAGCTCCCTGGTCACGGCCTTCATGCCCGCCTGCAGGCATCGGCCCATGTTCTGCGTCTCACCCCGTAGCTCTTTCATTTCTTCCTTCATGTTTGCTTCCATTCCGTTTATTTGCTTGTTCATTTCGTTTTTCATTTCATTTGTATTTGTATCCATCTTTTCGTTCATGCCTTTCATTTCGTTTGTATTTGTATCCATCTTTTCGTTTATGCCTTTCATTTCGTTTGTATTTGTATCCATCTTTTCGTTTATTTGTTGTGTATTCGCATCCATCTTTTCGTTCATTTGTTGTGTATTCGCATCCATCCTCGTTGTCATTGCCGCCAGCATGGCGCATAGCTGGGCTATGTCGGGTGCGCTTGAGTGAGCCGTTTCGGCAGGGGTTGGGGAAGGGTCTTGGTGGAGAGGGGGGGGGAGGTGTCATACACCGCGGCCGCTGCCGCACCCACCTCGGGCCCTGGGTTCAGTTGGGCGAGTCCGTGTTCCTGCACAATCAACATTTCCTGCACGGGGATTCCATCCTGGACCATGGACTCTACATTATTACACATATACATTTCTAATACCCCCGGCTCCCGCTCGCCTTGAGACGCCATCTTGCTTCTCGTGAAGGGTTAATTTAACTCGCTCGTAATTTGGAGGGAATCGGGGGTCGCTTCTCTCACCCCTGGACCGATTCCCGTGAATTTAATTGGAGACAGGAAAGCCCGTTTTCCTTTCTCCGATACCAGTGCCGCGAGGAGGGCGATGAATTTGTATCGCACGACCTGACACCAGTGTTGCGGATTCCGCGCCCGCCGGCGTGCTGACGGCCACGTAACTCGAATCGCGGCACGTCGCCCACCGGACGGACAATCCAGTCGTGACCCTCTCGGACTAACGCCGGGAACCAGTCACGGGTGGACCTTTCGGTCTCACCGCGATCGAGCCAATCAGCCCCCGCGTGGGATAGGGTTGCTCGCCAAATTCGACCTACCTAAGTACCCACGCGGAGGGTAGACCGGGCGATCGCACCTCGCCGCAGGTCGACTTCGGACACGGGCCACTTAAGCGACCCGTTCCGTACTATCAGAATAACCGAGCGGTGTTATCGTCGACCTCGACGGTTCGATTAATTATCGAGCGTATTCAGCCCACTACCAACCCTTTACGTGAAGCAAGATGAGGATTCAATGGGAGAAATGACGAAGCGAAGCGGGAAACAGTTCAACACAAAGCACATTTATTCGCGGCACACGGGAAGCACACATATACAATTCCACCAAATGCACACAGAAAAAACACAATTCCATTTACACAAAAAGCAAATGTAAAAGCGAAAACACAATGCAGAGCTAATACCGACTACCGAGCACACGGCAACACTTATACAATTCTACCTCACAGACGGCGCCGACAACACATACCCAAAACCAAGGAAAAGAAATACCCTCAAGGATGAGGCGGGCCTGAGGCCGAGACCGGGTCGCGCCTACCCGTCTGGTGATGAGACGCGGAGCGGCGATGGCGCCCCAACTCCGCAGACCTCGCGGACAGTGTCTGGTAGGGGGTGGGAAAGGGGCCCCCTTGGTCGCACTATCTCAGCGCGGGGGGAAACAGGAGGGGGTTGCTGATGCTCGGGGTATAGAGGATCTTTATTATCCCTGGTGTGCGTCTCCACCTCGGCCAGGTCGCGCTGTCGGCCTCCCTCGGGTGCAGCTCCCTGCACGACGCGAGCACCCCCTCGTCTGGTGTCGCCGCCTTTCCACAGCTCGTCCCCTCCGTTCCGACTCCAACGCACACGACGAGCAGCTCCACCGCCCGCGAAGTCTTGACCCTCTGCTTCCGACTCTCCTACTCTCCGCCTCTGGACTCTCCGACTCTCCTGACTGACGAACACGGTCCTTTTATCCCCCCGTAGCTTCGCCTTTGACCCCCTCCCTTTGACCTTTCACCTCGCTCCCCATTGGCCCGAGAAAAAGTGGGCGTGAAGGCTTTTTGATCCACAAATTTGCATATATCGATCGTCCTGGAGGCGGGGCCAAATCACCCCTCGCTCACCGATTGGACGGCAAAAAGTGGGCGTGTGTCGTTTTTGATCCGTTTTTGAAGCACAAAATCCGTGATTTTGTACACGCTGTTCGACGCGCGCCCTGCACGAGTCCAACACCGGTACCCACAGCGGGGCAAGAACGGTGGCGATGCTACGGTTGCGAGGTGTGACGTGAAGGTCGTGGCGGTTGTGGTGAAGCGGCGTTGTGGTTGGTGGTTGATGTTGTGGTTGTGGTGGTAATCATGGCGGTTGGTCCAAAATAAAGATAGTAAAAGAAAAACGGCTGTCCTGAAGAGTCGCAGCACGTATAAATGACATGTATTCCCACTAGACAACGGGTTTGGGCCTAACTACACATATACTTGCCGAGATACCTCACCTAACGGACCTGAATGGTGGTTTGCGAATTTGATAACCACAACAATATATATATATATATATATATATATATATATATATATATATATATATATATATATATATATATATTTATTTATCTTCTTCTTCTTCTTTCGGCTGCTCCCGTTCGGGGTCGCCACAGCGGATCATCCGTATGATCCGCATAGTGATTTGGCACATGTTTTACGCCGGATGCCCTTCCTGACGCAACCCTGGTCGCCTCTTATGACACAGGGATATGGTACACCTATTTTAACCGGGGTATACACCGGCCCAGTATACTGGTACTCATTTCGCCGACCTCGGAAGGATGACAGGCTGAGTCAACCCCCTGGTGTATTAATTCAGTGGCCGAACGGGGTTTGAACTCAGGACCTTTTGGATCCCAAGCCGCTGCCCTAACCACTGCGCCAACACCAGGCTCATATATATATATATATATATATATATATATATATATATATATATATATATATATATATATATATATATATATATATATATATATATATATATATATATATATATATATATATATATATATATATATATATATATAGTTACGAATTTGGAATTCGATTGCACACAACGTACAGGTTCCTTAAGTCAGCTATGTAGATAAGTGCTTGTTCCCTCGATAGCTCACCTTCCATTGTTTAAAAGTTCAGAAATCGATTAGATGCGCTGCGGATCGATTTAATAGTTAGGGAATGAACAATGGAGACATCCCTCCCCCTCTTCTGCGAAGAGGAAGAAGAACCCTGCCTCGTTGCCTCTTCTCACCAGCACGTGTTGAGAAGTGTAGGAGAAGTGCGGGAGCTCGGGAAGCATCGCGGCTCACGGAGATTGGGTCCAGCTCGCTCTCGCTGGAGCCCAGGTCCGGGCAACTTGAAGACCACACGAGGTGGAGAGGTTCGAGATAGGTTCTGGGTTTCAGCTCACCTGTCCTCTGAGCTGGAGCCCATTATTAAAGGCCTCTGCCACCATTTCTTGGGTGTGTGTGTGTGTGTGTGTGTGTGTGTGTGTGTGTGTGTGTGTGTGTGTTTGTGTGCGCGCGCGCGCGCGTACGTTTGTCCGTGAGCCCATCTAATAAGTAGGAAATTGTTAAGTGCTTTGTGTGCTGTAAATGTTTGCATTGCATTTCGCATAGACGGTCGTAGTTCTTTTGTCGTGCTTTTGTTGCTTGTATAATTGCATACGTGTTTTTCATTGTTTAATTGCATAAGTGCTTTATTATAAGCCTTGTGTTGGTGCAGTGGTTAGGGCAGCAGCTTGGGATCCAAAAGGTCCTGAGTTCAAGCCCCGTTGGGCCACTGAATTAATACACCAGGGGGTTGACTCAGCCTGTCATCCTTCTGAGGTCGGCGAAATGAGTACCGGTATACTGGGCCAGTGTATACCCCGGTTAAAATAGGTGTACCATATCCCTGTGTCGTAAGAGGCGACCAGGGTTGCGTCAGGAAGGGCATCCGGTGTAAAACATGTGCCAAATCACTATGCGGATCATACGGATGATCCGCTGTGACGACCCCTAACGGGAGCAGCCGAAAGATGAAGAAGATACGTGCTTTATTATAATACATGTCCTTGTGTGAATGTAAACCTGTTCGTTGCGTCCTCTTCCCTTAATTGAGCTGCCATCTTGCACTAGGAATATAGTTGGTTTTTAAATAGCCGGTAAAGTAATCGGGTCCAACGGGACTGCGCGATAATACCCCGCTCGGTTATCCCAAAAGGAAGCAAGCTGCTTAAGCGGCTCGTTTCCAAGCAGTCCCGTTGAGGTACAATCTCTCGGTAACCTACCTGCGCGAATAATTAGGTTAATCGAAGATTTGGCGATCGGACCCTGTCGCGCGGGTAGAGTGCGGACAAGGTTGTGGTGTGGTTACAAACACACCCGTGGCTGGTTTTCGGCGTTGATCCGGAAAGCTGCGACTGGATTGTCCGTTCGGTGGGTGAAGCGGCCACTATTGGTAAAACTCGGTCGTTCGCACGCCGGCGGGCGGAAATCTTCAATATATATATATATATATATATATATATATATATATATATATATATATATATATATATATATATATATATATATATATATGTGAGAAATGTATATATACGTGCAAAAAAAAAAAAAACAGGCTGTTGCTTCGCTCTCGTAAATGACGACTGAATTGGGGCATTGTGTTTATCTGTAAATGCGCATAAGAAATCGAGAAATTATTACAATACAGTAAGTCATCACTATCCAGAAGTCCATACGTTGCAACCCGTAATGGGGAACGTGGCTGAGGATCTCTTCCCCATCAGCCACGCATACTCAGCAACGTGTCCTATCATTGGTAACTAGATGGCACCCTTTCCCCATCGGCCACGCCGACGCAGCAACGTGTCCTGTCATTGGTTTGGTAAATTAATGGCCATAACTTGGGAACCACTTATCCGATTAATATCAAACCTTGAAGAGGCACATACTCAGGTCCCCAGCAATATACCTGGCAAGTTTCAATTGAATCAGATGAGTGGTTGTCGAGAAACAGCGGTCACACACACACACACACACACACACACACACACACACACACACACACACACACACACACACACACACACACACACACACACACACACACACACACACACACACACACACACACACACACACACACACACACACACACTGCTGGAATTACAGATAGATATATGTATATACTAGTTAAGGTGTCCGTCTTCAACGGGGGTCACTGGCAACATATGGTAAAAGACAGATAGCATGAATGTATTTTAAACAATATATTATATCATTTTTATCCGTTGATTGTCATTCAGGTTTTCCCCTTCGACTGTCATGCAGTAGCTCCACTTCGATGACATTACCACGTAGTTTAGTGACTACACAACGTGTACCATTCGTGAGTGCCGGAGGATCCATAGAGCGCATTAAAATTACAGGGCACCCTACGTTAAAATGATCCAAAAGGTCGGATCAGTTTCGTCTCCATATTCATATGTTGTAGAATTTAGCTGATTCTGAAACTGTTAACAGCATGTCGATCGGATGGTTCTGTGATTTTCTACGGTAGTAAACAGAAGTACGACTTAAGCCTGTACGCCACTATGTGGAGACCCGAGGACCTAATATTTCACAACAAACTAAAAACTCACAAAATTTGAAGATATTTTAAATAAACAATTTATTATAATATCAATTACATATCATTTTTATCCATTGATAATATGAATTGTTCTGTACAGCTATAGTTCTCCTGGGATCTGCGCATCCATCCACAATCTATGTTTTAATGAAGTGCAGTAGGAATAATAAAAAGTCAGATGAACATGAACTGTTTAACTACCATAATCATGAAAACGAATTTTGAGGGGCCTCTTAAAGGAAGACAATAATATCATTACTTTATATGTCACAGCTTGTTTCATTTCATGCAGTAACAAAAATCTGATGGTGGAACAAAAAAGGGGCATGCCGAAATATTAATGTAGATAATCATCAAAACGAATTTTGAGGAGCCTCTTAAGGAAGACAATAATATCATTTCTATACAATGTCAAAGCTTGTTTCATTTCATGCAGTAACAAAAATTTGATGGTGGAACAAAAAAAAACAGGGGCGTGCCGAAATATTAATATAATTTCATTTCATGCAGTAACAAAAATCTGATGGTGGAACAAAAAAAGGGGCATGCCAAAATATTAATATAGATAATCATCAAAACGAATTTTGAGGGGCCTCTTAAGGAAGACAATAATATCATTACTATATATATATGTCAAAGCTTGTTTCATTTCATGCAGGAACAAAAATCTGATGGTGGAACAAAAAAAAACAGGGGCGTGCCGAAATATTAATCCAGATATTCATCAAAACGAATTTTGAGGGGCCTCTTAAGGAAGACAATAATATCATTACTTTTTCTGTCAACGCTTGTTTCATTTCATGCAGTTACAAAAATCTGATGGTGGAACAAAATAAGGGGCATGCCGAAATATTAATATAGATAATCATCAAAACGAATTTTGAGGGGCCTCTTAAGGAAGACAATAATATCATTACTATATATATGTCAAAGCTTGTTTCATTTCATGCAGTAACAAAAATCTGATGGTGGAACAAAAAGAGGGGCGTGCCGAAATACTAATATAGATATGAATATAGATAATCATCAAAACAAATTTTGAGGGGCCTCTTAAGGAAGGCAATAATATCATTACTATATATGTCAAAGCTTGTTTCATTTCATGCAGTAACAAAAAAAGGGGCGTGCCAAAATATTAATATAGATATATATATATATATATATATATATATATATATATATATATATATATATATATATGTATGTATGTGTGTAGAAATGTATGTATGTATGTATGTGTGTAGAAATGTATGTATGTATGTATGTATGTATGTATGTATGTATGTGTGTATGTGTGTAGGTATGTATGTATGTGTGTATGTGTGTAGGTATGTATGTATGTATGTGTGTGTGTAGGTATGTATGTATGTATGTGTGTATGTATGTGTGTATGTATGTATGTATGTATGTATGTATGTATGTATGTATGTATGTATGTATGTATGTATGTATGTATGTATGTGTGTGTGTGTGTGTGTGTGTGTGTGTGTGTGTGTGTGTGTGTGTGTGTGTGTGTGTGTGTGTGTGTGTGTGTGTGTGTGTGTGTGTGTGTGTGTGTTGTTACGATTGTGGAAATTCACAGAGCACCATATAGGTCCTTAGATCAGTTATGTCGATAAGTCTGTTCAGATAGATTTCCCCACCGATGTTTAAAGGGGATTTATTCGTGTGCAGGGCTGTGATCTTTGAGGTAGCCGTTTTTCTTTTGCTATCGTTATTTTGGACCAACTGCATTTCAACCACCACAACCACCTTCTCCACAACGCCGACCACAACCACCTTCTCCACAACGCCAACCACAGCCACCATCTCCTAAACCACATCTTCCCCGATAACCAACAATGAACACCATCGCCTCACCTTCAACTCCGCAAATGCCACCATCTTTGCGCCAGCCACGGCGAGTTCCCAGCGAACAGCATCGCTGCAAACAGACGCGGGGGTTTCCTCGTTGCGCAGGGACGGTGATTTCACCCACGTCCGCTCTCCTTTGTTGGCATCAGCGACGGTGATTTCACCCACGTCCACTCTCTCTGAGCTTTGCATCGAGATTGGATCAGGAGATCGAAGGGGGCGGAGCCAGTGGGGGGTCAGAGGTGAGGAATCGAAGATCAAACCTCGCCTCACGGGCCCTATAAAAAAGCGCGCAGAGCGCCAAGCTCGCAGTCGGTCTGGGTTTGGAGTTGTATGCAGATCAAGGTTCGAGTCCAGTGGAGGGCAGTGGAGGTCTGGGTTCGCCGAGGAGCCAAGGAGCACAGCAAAGCCTGCCGTGCCGCGCAGAACTGCGCGTTCGTGTATGGGACGTGGAGAGGCCGGAGAGGAGTCGCCAGCCAGCGGCATAACGGTCCGAGGTGATCAGGCCTTGGAACAGTCCGAGCAACGCTGAGGGATGGACGGGCTCTTACAGAGCGCATCAACTCTAAAAGAGCAAAGACCCGTTCGTTCCTCAGAGGCGTTGTCGGCTGGGCCCGAACCACCAGGCCGCCCGACGAGGCCTGGGCCGGACCGCAGTCACGCCAGCTGCCGTGAGGACGGGACGTCGCGCGTCGCCCCAGCGAAGCACCACGAAGGTGAAGGTAACCAGCCCGGCCTCTCGGAGCTTCTGTGGTTGTCACAGCTCCGTGAAAATGAAGACCTAAGAGTTCCAGTCTACCCCTCGTCTTTCCTGGGGGTTTTCCTTGTTTCTTTGCATGAACGTTGTGGTGACATATCCTTAGGTAGAACTGATGTTAAGTGCAAGTGACTGTACATAATAAATATACGGTTGTAGTCTTTGTCTTGGTCGCGTCTTGTCCCTACCCCAATTCATTGGATGCTTGTATATCTCTGCATTGCTGCTTTGACCGTATATGTGTGCAAATAAATGTCCTTGGGTGAATGCTAACCCGTTCGTTGAGTCCTTTTCCTTCGAACTGAACTGCCGTATTGCATTCTAAATAATAGCTGGCTTTTTAGTAGCCGATAATAGAATCGGATCCAACGGGGCTTTCGCGATAATACCCCGCTCGGTTATCCCAAAACGAAGCGACCTGCTTAAGCGGCTCGTTTCCAAGCGGGCCCCGTTGAGGTACAGTCTCTCGGTAGTCTGCCCGCGCGATTAATTAGGTAAATCGACCATTCGGCGATCAGACCCTGTAGCGCGGGTAGAGTGCTGACGAGGCTATGGTGTGCATTAAAAACACACCCGTAGCGGGATTTCGGCGTTTGATTCGGAAGGCTGCGACTGGATTGCTCGTCCGGTGGGCGTACGGCCGCAATTCGGCTAAAAGCGGCTGTCCGCACGCCGGCGGGCGGAAATCTACAACAATATATACACATATATATATATATATATATATATATATATATATATATATATATATATATATATATACACATATATATATATATATATATATATATATATATATATATATATACACATATATACATATATATTTATAGAAAAATAAATATACAGGGTGAATCAAAAGTAGTGCCCGATTTCTGTTTTTTCAGCTGTCAGATTCTTTCTGGGAAGTCATGTTGTTAATAATTGTCTTGCAGATTATTAATTTTCGTAATTTATTTATTTTGCTTTTGTTTTGCAGGTGATTGCTGCGAGTTTGGAAAGTTACTGAACTTGCACCAAGTTGAACCATGAATGAACCATCATTTCAATGAATCAACGCATTGCGGCCATGAAACATTACTACAAATGTAATGAACAACCAACGATGGCGGCACGCCGTTTGGCACAGGAATTCGATATTAACCCACCTCAAGGAAGAAACATACGATTGATTGTCGAGAAATTTGAAGCAACAGGGTCGGTAGCCACTGCAAAGAAGTCCGGTCGTCCGAAAACGGCAACGAATGTAGCTAAGGCTGAAGAAGCCATCAGAAGACTGGAACAAAGTCCGCAAAAGTCTACTCGCCGTTTATCTGTAGAGTTGGAAGTGAGCCAATTAAGTGTTATCCGTATCCTTCACCAGAAAAAATGGAAACCTTACATTCCACGCTTACTGCATGCCCTTCATGATGGAGATGATAACCGCCATCTTCAATTTTGCGAAGAGTTCTTAGCTAGACTTCACGAAGAGGACACAATGGTAGACAACATCTGGTGGTCAGATGAGGCATGTTTTAAGCTTAATAGCACAATTAACAGACACAATTGTGTCTACTGGGCTGCGAATAACCCAAGAGTGACAGTTGAGAAGGAGGTAAATTTACCTGGAGTGACAGTTTGGACAGCCATATCTCCATTAGGGATAATTGGACCCTTTCTCTTTGAGGGATCTGTTACTGCAGAAATTTACCTGGATATGCTGCAAACCTTCTTTTGGCCCATCGTACAAGATCAGGACTGTTATTTCCAGCATTATGGAGCTCCACCTCATTATGGACGTTAAGTTCGTCAGTGGCTTGATGAAAACTTTCCCAGAAAGTGGATCGGCCGTCGTAGTACGATCGAGTGGCCGGCACGCTCCCCAGACCTTACACCTCCAGATTTCTTTCTTTGGCGGCTCATAAAAGACCTTGTTTATTGTGAAAAGCCTCGTACCATTCAGGAATTGAAGGCTCAAATCACTGCAAAGTTTGAGGAAATTGATATCGATCTCTGCAGACGTGTGTGCCGCTCTGTGCCTGCTCGGCTGCAATTGTGCATCGATCACGAGCGAGGGTACTTTGAAAATTGCAAGTAAAACAGCTTGGTACAGTTCCGTAATAATTTCTTCTTGAATAAATGGTTCGATAAACATGTAATTAATTTATTTCTACCTTCTTGCACACTGTAATACAAATGGCAAACAAACAATCGACTGACAAAAATCAGGTGCAACTTCTGACTCACCCTGTATATGTATAAATAAATTAATATGTTTGTATATATATATATATATATATATATATATATATATCCATATTTTAAAGTATATATATATATATATATATATTTATATATATATATATATATATATATATATATATATATATATATATGTTTATATATGTGTAGAAATATATATATATATATATATATATATATATATATATATATATCCATATTTTAAAGTATATATATATATGTTTATATATGTGTAGAAATATATATATATATATATATATATATATATATATATATATATATATATATATACATATATATATATATACATATATATTCGGGTGTTTCATTTTTTCTGAAGTGCAATAATTTTATCAGCACAGGTTTGCCTTTGAACCTTTCCTATAAAAAGTGCTTCATGCATAATCTTAGCGAAATGGGACCGTGTTAACAGGTCACACACTTTTGAATGGTATGTTGACGTTTTTAGCAGCGTCTCGCGTAGCGAACGCTGCTCATAGAGAGCTCGGCGTTGTTCATCTTTTTCTTATTCTTATTTTTGTGAAGACAAAACCTTAATCTCTTGGCCTCAGCTCTTGTATAGACAAGATCCGGATCTCCTTAAATACTGAGCACATGTACGGTGCCTTTTGAGAGCGTCTATCATGAACTTTTAAATATTGTTACGAATTTGGAATTCAATTGCACACAACATACAGGTTCCCTTCGTCAGCTATGTCGATAATTGCATATCGATATGTCGATAGCAATACCGATATGTCGATATGTCGATAGCAGATACCGTTCTTCGGCTGCTGGACACGTATCAGATTGCTGACAAGATCATCGGTCTCTCATTTGATACGACTGTGTCCAACAGTGGCATGATTAGCGGAGCCTGCACCATAATTGAACAGTCCCTTGGAAGACCTCTTCTTTGGCTGGCATGCCGACATCACATTCACAAGGTGGTACTGAAGAACACCTATGAACTCCTCTTCGGCTCTCCCCCAGGTCCCGACATTCCCCTCTTCAAGCGATTCTGAGGAAAATGGGACGTCTTGGACAAGACATCTGCCAGTACCCTCAGCGACGAACAACCCCTGGATGAGTGGAGCGAATCACAAAGGCTGAAGATGATAGACTTCCTCAGGAGAGTCATCCATGATGCAGCCCACCCAAGAGAGGACTATCTCAAACTCCTTCAGCTCTCTCTTCTCTACCTAGGAGGATGGAGCGGAGATCTGCCTCGATTTAGGGCCCCTGGAGTCTACCATCAGGCGAGATGGATGGCAAAGGCTATTTATATCCTGAAGATTGCCCTGTTTTTGCAACAACTGGAGCTGATGAGTTCGGAAAAACGCGGAGTCCGACGACTGGCCCGTTTCGTCAGTCTCATTTACGTCAGATTCTGGCATGAGGCAGCTGTCCCAAACTGTGCATCGAAGAATGACCTGGAGTTCTTGGCGATTCTCCAGGTGTTTGTGGATAGAGAACTCGGGTCAACGGCAGAGAAGGCCCTCCAATGGGACCTCTGGTACCTCTCAGAGCAAGGAGTGGCCCTAGCCTTCTTCGACGAACGAGTGTCTCCCGATGATCGGGCGGCCATGGTCAAGCACCTAAGCCGTCCAGCAACCTCGAAAGCACTCAAGAGACTTGAAAAGAAGAACTTCACTCTCCCTGACGGTCTTTCCAAATTGGTAACAGGGCGAACACTAGAGGCCATTGGGATCTTTGCTGGGAGGATGGTCACTACCCATAACGTGGAAGATGTTTTGCAAGATCCACGAACTCGAGCCACCGTCCGAGGCCTGCAGGTCACCAATGATGCAGCAGAGAGAGGAGTGGCACTGATACAAAAATTCCAAGCCTGAACCGAAGACGAGCAGCAGAAGCAGTTCCACCTCAAAGTTGTTCATCATGACCGCAAGACCGTCAAGAGAACAAAGGCTGGAGTGACTGCTAAATTCCCTCCTGCTCCTTGAGCCCAACGATTTGATTGCCCTGCTCTACTTGCATAATTGTTCTACATTTCTTTTTCATAAATTTTTTTGTTAATTTTCAGTTCAATAAATGTTCGTTGCAATTTTTTGTCTTCTCCTCCATTTGATTTTTTCGAAGTTTCACTTGAAATGTGGAATCTTGTCCAACTGTGGGACCAGTAAATATTGACGAAACAAACCAAATATTTGCCTAAAATATTTATGGGTCATAAGAAACAAGGGGACACCCCTTCTGACAATTTTCAACAAATTTCATTTTTTTACCACCATGAGTGAAACACCCTAATCAATATATATATATATATATATATATATATATATATATATATATATATATATATATATATATATATATATATATATTGTTACGGATTCGCGCCCGCCGGCGTGCTGACGGCCACGTAACTCGAATCGCGGCACGTCGCCCACCGGACGGACAATCCAGTCGTGACCCTCTCGGACTAACGCCGGGAACCAGTCACGGGTGGACCTTTCGGTCTCACCGCGATCGAGCCAATCGGCCCCCGCGTGGGATAGGGTTGCTCGCCAAATTCGACCTACCTAAGTACCCACACGGAGGGTAGACCGGGCGATCGCACCTCGCCGCAGGTCGACTTCGGACACGGGCCACTTAAGCGACCCGTTCCGTACTATCGGGATAACCGAGCGGTGTTATCGTCGGCCTCGACGGTTCGATTAATTATCGGGCGTATTCAGCCCACTACCAACCCTTTACGTGAAGCAAGATGAGGATTCAATAGAGGAAAAGACGAAGCGAAGCGGGAGAACAGTTCAATAATAAAGCACATTTATTCGCGATGAACGGAAAGCACACATATACAATTCCACCAAAAGCACATAGAAAAGAAGAGAAACACAATGCAATTTTACACAAAAAGCAAATGTAAAAGCGAAGACACAATGCAGAGCTAATACCGACTACCGAGCACACGGCAACACTTATACAATTCTACTTCACAGACGGCGCCGACAACACATACCCAAAACCAAGAAAAAGAACACCCTCAAGGATGAGGCGGGCCTGAGGCCGAGACCGGGTCGGGCCTACCCGTCTGGTGATGAGACGCGGAGCGGCGATGGTGCCTCAACTCCGCGGGCCTCGCGGACAGTGTCTGGTAGGGGGTGGGAAAAGGGGCCCCCTTGGTCGCACTATCTCAGCGCGGGGGGAAACAGGAGGGCGTTGCTGATGCTCGGGGAAAGGAGGATTTTTACTCTGTCTCGAGTCCCGCGACGAGCGTCTCCACCTCGACCAGGTCGCGCCGTCGGCCTCCCTGGTGTGCAGCTCCCGGCACGACGCGAGCACCCCCTCGTCTGCCTTCGCCGCCTCTCCACAGCTCCGTCCTCTTCGCTCCGACTCCAACGCACACGACGACGACGACGACCAACAACTGACTTGACTGACGAACGCGGCCGCTTATATAAGCCCCGTGGCTTCGCCTTTGACCCCCTGCCTTCGACCTTTCACCTCGCTCCCCATTGGCCCGAGAAAAAGTGGGCGTGAATGCGTTTTGATCCATGAATTTGCATATAGCGACCGCCCTCCAACGCCCTGGAGGCGGGGCCAAATCGCCCCTCGCTCACCGATTGGACGGAACAAAAGTGGGCGTGTGTCGTTTTTGATCCGTTTTTGGAGCGGAAAATCCGTGGTTTTGTACACGCTGTTCGGCGCGCGCCCTGCACGAGTCCAATACCGGTACCTACAAGCGGCGCAAGAACGGTGGCGATGCGACGGTTGCGAGGTGTGACGGGAAAGGTCGTGGCTGTTGTGGTGAAGCGGCGTTGTGGTGGGTGGTTGATGTTGTGACGACTGTTGAGACGCGGTTGGCGGTGGTAACAATGGCGGTTGGTCCAAAATAAAGATAGTAAAAGAAAAACGGCTATCCTGAAGAGTCGCAGCACGCATAAATGACATGTATTCCCACTAGACAACGGGTTTGGGCCTAACTACACATATACTTACGGAGATATCTCACCTAAGGGACCTGAATGGTGGTTTGCGAATTTGGTAACCACAACAATATATAGAAATATATATATATATATATACATATATATATATATATATATATATATATATATATATATATATATATATATATATATATATATATCTGTCCCTGTGCCTGCCCCACCTGTTCTACTCCCCACTGCTCCCTTCTCCTCCCCAGGAGTAGATAAACTAATCGATTGGCTTAATGTGGTGATGAAATAGTGCAGGCCTGTAGGCCAGATGGCCTCCTCCTCTGTTTCAAGTTCCTTGTGTATAACCTCACGCAAGTCTTTCTTTACTCACTAATTCCAAGGCCAGTGTTTGGCTTTGCTTGAAGCACTCAGAAAAAGGAAATCTTTCGTCACCCTCTCCCTTGTTTTCTTCTCAGTCCATGGAATCTATCACCATGTGCTTTTTGGTGAAGACCTTCATGCATTCTGAGCTGTTGCCTGGCCACTCATCCATTCATCCATTCATCTTAGTTATTCAAAATCCAGTCTATGATACCTACAGTCTGTGATATGACTGCAATTGCAGAGTTGATTCATTGTTATGTGCTGCATTTTAATCACAAATAGGTGGAGAAGGAATGGTTGCAGAACGTCCATGATGATCCAAGGTAAATTATGTTTCTTGCACAGTTTCGATAAGCAAAGAGAAAAAAGAAGAAAAGGTTGAAATTATCACATATTCGGGTATTCTCCATTTTTATGCCAATTCAAATACAGTCTGAATTGCAAACTATTTATGCTTTGCATGTATTGTTGATTCTAATGTGAAGGAGAGCCATTGCGCTTCTCATCGCGGTATGTACCCCTTTGCAATTGTACTGCAGTCACTTGCAGGATTAAATTATTCATAAATCGATTATGTGAAAAAAAAAACAGCTTGTAAGTTTCATATTGCAATCACATCAATATTTTGTATCAGCTGGAGTGTTTCTAAAACAACCTCGTCGTTTAACTTTCTGAGCAAAGCAGAAAATGGACACAGATATGGCTTCCGAATAAATGGGTAGAGTGTTAAATAAAGGCAAAAACAGTTTGATTGCTGTAACATTGATTTGTCGACGTGAAAATTTTCCTTTTATTTGCTGCTCTTCAAAGGACATCTTGCATGTGTGTTTGCTGTAGCATTTAAGTCAGAAATTCAGTTAGCTTTATTAGTTTTGCTCAAAATATGAACGGTTTAAGCGACAGAAGAAGTTTTACGACGATTTATCATTCCAGTGGCTGTCTGGGGGTGTATCTGATGATATTGCATTTTGGTTGTCGGGGAGGGTGTGGGGACAAAGAACAGCGACGGTGAGACAAATGACGATATTATGCCTCAGCATTCCTTTATGCTTCAAATGGCTTTTTGTTTCTTCCTGAAATACACTTGATTAAGCTGGCTATGAACTCTAACCTTGCACCTGAAATTATCAATAATAATAGATTGCTGAAATCACATCGCATTTGTTGAAATTTGAGGATGCATATTTAATCGCATCTCTTTAGAAAGGAAGCACATGTTTCTAATTCTGACCATCCGCAATTTTCTTTGAGTGCAATGGAACCACAACAAGCAAGAAAGAAGATATATATATATATATATATATATATATATATATATATATATATATATATATATATATATATATATATATATATATATATATATATATATATACATATATATATATATATATATATATATATACATATACACATATATATATATACATATATATATATATATATATATATATATATATATATATATATATATATATACATATACACATATATATATACATATACATATACACACACATATATATATACATATACACATATATATATATATACATATACACATATATATATACATATACACATATATATATATATATATACATATACACATATATATATACACATATACATATATATATATATATATATATATATATATATATATATATACATACATACATACATACATACATACATGAGGGTGCTTCATAATCGGGGGTAAAAAAATAAAAGTATGAATATTCATGCTACCTGGGTGTGCCTTTGTTCCATTTGACAGTAGAAACACACACACCAAATATGAAGCAGATTGGAGGATGTTTAGGGGTTCCTCAAGTTGGCACAATATTGTTGAAATTTGCCAAACTGTAACTGACAACATGCCATCGAATACGCACAACGCAGTACACTTCACAATTAATATGGTTGTTTGATATTTTCAAAAACCACAGCAGTCATATAGGATGTTAGTTTTTCCAAGGAGACCAAGATAAGCTTTTTGACATTGCAGTGCAAAATGCCCTCTCCATAATCGAGCCAACTTGAGGAACCCCTCAATATCATGGAATTTTGTTCATTTTTGACCTATAAGTTATTATGGGGGTATTGGAACAAAGGCAAAATCAGGGAGCAGCAAAAATCAAACTTTCATTTTTTTGGAACACCCTAACATACTGTTACGGCTGTGGAAATTCGCCTTCCACCATAAAGGGCCCACAGGTGAGATATCTCGATAGGTACATGTGTAGTTAGCCCAAACCCGTTGTATAGAGGGAATTTATGCGATTCATCCAGGCTGCGACGCTTTGAGTTAGCCATTTTTTCTTTTCTGTCGTTATTTTGAACCAACCATGTCTCAACCGCCATCACACAACAACCACCTTAACCACCACGCCAGCCATCGTCACCAACTACAACCACGCTCCAACCCGCAGACAACAACCACAACGCCAACCCTCACCACAGAAGACCCTCCACCATCTTCGCCTTTACCTTCCCGAATTCATCCCACATCATCGCTTCTATGGCCATTCCCGCACCACCTGTGAACACTGAACGTCGGGCTGTCTCGGGCCCGTTCGGCGATTGGTGCCGAACGCACCGAGCCGCGAGCACGAATGGCGGCCTTTCCGAGGGGAAAATTCAGATCAGAAACGCTTCACACCCACTTCTCCTCCGTCCAATTGGCGAGCGCAGGGCGGTTTGGCCCCGCCTCCAAGCGTGTGTATGTGAAGTCCGTATATGCAAATTTTAGGATCAGGAGAGGTTCACGCCCATTTTTGCCCGACCAATGGCTGACCGAGGGGGCGGCGTGACCCCGCCTCCAATCGCGTTCTGATCCTAAAATTTGCATATTGGCTGCTCCTGTCGCCCATAAAAAGGCGAGCGCAAGGTGAATTGGAGCGAGTTGGGTTTTAGAGTTGCTTGGAGAGTGTCGTCGAGAGGTTGCTCCTGGGGACAAGGAGCGTTGCGTTGGCAAAGTTGAGTCGAGTGCGCGCGGTGGAACTGCAAGCAAGGGAGCTTGGGTCCGAGGCAAGAAGGACGGCGGTCGGCGATGAGGTTGCGGTGTGGGGGATCGCTCGTCTCGTCGCGGGACCCAAGCCAGCCAGCCACTCCCTCCCCCAGGCATCAACAATTCCCCCTTTCCCCCGTGCTGAGATAGTGAAAAAGCGGGCCCCATTCCCACCCCACCCCAAACGTGGTGCCAACGAAACCCACCAAGGGGCACGGAGTCGGGGCACAGCGGCGCGGCCACATTTGCAGCTTGCCCGCCAACGCGTCACGAGGACGTGGGAAAGACCTCCCCGGTCTCGCGGACCTGGCCGCTCCTCCAGGTCATGTGCACATTTGGCCTACGGGCCTATCTGCCTCCTTGTCTGTGAGGGTGGCTTCTTTCCTTTGCTTTTGTGTAAATATGTGTTGGCGCCATCTGTGAAGTAAAACTGTATAAGTGTTGCCGTGTGTGTGTGTAGTCGGTTTTAACTCTTACACTTGCTTTATGTGCATTTTGATTCTGTATGACTGAATATACGTGCTTTCCGTGTGCCGGGAAATAAAATGCTTGCTTGTTGAACTGTGCCCGTTTCGCTTTGTCTTTTCTCTATTGACTCTCCACCCTGCTTCACGTAAGGGGTTCGTAGTGGGTGCAACATCCCGGTAATTAATCGGAACCTTCGAGGCCGACGATAACACCGCTTGGTTATCACTGTAGCACGGAACGGACCGCTTAAGCGGTTCGTGTCTGGAGTCGGCCTGTGGAGTGGTACGATTGCCCGGTCGACCATTCGCGCAGGTACTTCGGTAGATCGAATTTGGCGAGCAACCCTATCCTGCGCGGGTGGGCAATTGGAACGATCGTGGTGAGGTTAAACCCCCACCCGTGACTAGCTCCCAGCGTTGTTCCGAGAGTGTCACGACAGAATTGTCCGTCCGGTGGGCGACATGCCGCGATTCGAGTTACGGGGCCGTTTGCAAGCCAGCGGGCGCGAATTCGCAACAATACATACATACATATATATATATATATATATATATATATATATATATATATATATATATATATATATATATATATATATATATATATATATATTGTTGTGGTTGACCAAATTCGCAAACCACCATTCAGGTCCCTTAGGTGAGATATCTCGGTAAGTATATGTGTAGTTAGGCCCAAACCCGTTGTCTAGAGGGAATAAATGTCATTCATGCGGGCTGCGACTCTTCAGGATAGCCGTTTTTCTTTTACTATCTTTATTTTGGACCAGCCGCCATTATTACCACCACCAACCACGTCTCAACAGCCATCACACAACAACCACCAACCACAACGCCGCTTCACAACAACCAACAACCACAACGCCGCTTCACAACAACAACCACCAACCACAACGCCGCTTCACAACAACCACCAACCACAACGCCGCTTCACCACAACCGCCACGACCTTTACCGTCACAACTCGCCACCATCGCATCCACACCTTCTCGCGCCACTCGTGGGCACCGATACTGGACTCGTGCGGGGCGCGCACCGAGCAGGTGTTCAGAGACATCACAGACTTTCCGAAGAAAAACGGATCAAAAACGACTCGCCCACTTTTGTTCCGTCCAATCGGTGAGCGAGGGGCGATTTGGCCCCGCCTCCAGGGCGTTGGAGGGCGGTCGCTATATGCAAATACATGGATCAAAAAGCATTCACGCCCACTTTTCCTCGGGCCAATGCGGAGCCAGTTAGAGAGGTGAAGGGTCGGAGGCAAAGGGTCAAAGGTGAAGGAGCGAAGCCACGGGGCTTATATAAACGGCTGCGTTCGTCAGTAAAGGCAGTTGTGCGGAGTTCAAGAGAGTCGTCGGTGGAGCTGGAAAGAAGTGGGAGAAATCAAGAGTGAAGAGTTGGGGCGAGCCAAGAGAGGAGACGGAGAGGGCGAGTCGACGGAGCTGTGGAGAGGTGACGGCGGCGAAGGCGGACGAGGGGGTGCTCGCGTCGGTGCCGGGAGCTGCACAGGGAGAGGCCAGTAACGCGACCGAGGTCGAGGAGGAGACGCTCGCCGCGGGACCCGAGACAGGGTGAT
>NC_140962.1:48748116-48805616 GCF_056783735.1 Eptatretus burgeri
GGCAATTAGTAAATCGCTTACCAAGCCAGGCATTCCGTTGGAGTGCTTGCGTGCTGAAGTCACTTACTGAGCTGTCCAGTACACTTCGTGTCCTGATCGGGATGTGCAGTCGACAGCGACTACATGGTAGAGGTACGTATAAAGCACACACGGACATGGTACATTTGGGTAGATTTGGTTCTGTACGGACTCTCCGCAGGTGTGTGGACATGCCATGCCTGTTACGGATGCCATGGTGGCAAAGTTTCATCCCTTATCTTTTGGAAGTTCTTTCAGGTTTTCCTTTGTCCTCGCGCCTGTTTCTAAAGCATTTGGTTATCAGATTTGCTTGACAAAGGTTAAATGTTTCTCTTTGTGAGTTTCAGAGCAAAATATATTTGATACGCCCGATTTGAGCCGTTTGCCATATTCATGTATTTTCTAAATTATCGAGGCAAATTTTTTTTTCCACCCATCACACGCAGCTGTTTAAAAAGAATAATGTTTGTGAACATCTCACCGAAACGTCTATATAAATGTTGTTGTTCTTCAGTGAAAGCTACTCAAGGTTTCTGTGTTGTATGCAGTATGTGCTATAGTCGGTAATCACACCAACTCCAACCTGCCAATTCCCGAAAAATTGCTGATATCGGCCAAGCGTGTGTGTGTGTGTGTGTGTGTGTGTGTGTGTGTGTGTGTGTGTGTGTGTGTGTGTGTGTGTGTGTGTGTGTGTGTGTGTGTGTGTGTGTGTGTGTGTGTGTGTGTGTGTGTGTATAACATATTGTTGTGGTTACCAGATTCGCAAACCACCATTCAGGTCCCTTAGGTGAGGTATCTCGGTAAGTGCATGTGTAGTTAGGCCCAAACCCGTTGTCTAGTGGGAATACATGTCATTTATACGTGCTGCGACTCTTCAGGATAGCCGTTTTTCTTTTACTATCTTTATTTTGGACCAATCGCCACCATCACAACCACAACAACAACCACCAACCACAACGCCGCTTCACCACAACCGCCATGACCTTTACCGTCACAACTCGCCACCATCGCATCACCGTCATCTCGCGCCACTCATGGGCACCGATGCTGGACTCGTGTAGGGCGCACGTTGAACAGCGTGTACAAAATCACGGATTTTCTGCTTCAAAAACGGATCAAAAACGACACACGCCCACTTTTTGCCGTCCAATCGGTGAGCGAGGGGCGATTTGGCCCCGCCTCCAGAACGATCGATATATGCAAATTTGTGGATCAAAAAGCCTTCACGCCCACTTTTTCTCGGGCCAATGGGGAGCGAGGTGAAAGGTCAAAGGGAGGGGGTCAAAGGCGAAGTTACGGGGGGATAAAAGGACGGTGTTGGTCAGTCAGAGGGTCGGAGAGTCAGCAGAACGCGGTCGGAGAGTCGCAAGAGAGAACGGAAAAGGAGTCAGCAGAACGGGAACGAGAGAAGGAGCAGAACGAGGTCGGAGAGTCAAGAAGAGGAGAGTCGGAAGCAGAGGGTCAAGACTTCGCGGGCGGTGGAGCTGCTCGTCGTGTGCGTTGGAGTCGGAACGGAGGGGACGGAGCTGTGGAAAGGCGGCGACACCAGACGAGGGGGTGCTCGCGTCGTGCAGGAAGCTGCACCCGAGGGAGGCCGACAGCGCGACCTGGCCGAGGTGGAGACGCTCGTCGCATATAATAAAGATCCTCTATACCCCGAGCATCAGCAACCCCCTCCTGTTTCCCCCCGCGCTGAGATAGTGCGACCAAGGGGGCCCCGTTCCCACCCCCAGCCAGGCACTGTCCACGAGGCCCGCGGGTTGCGGGGCCATCGCCGCTCCGCGTCTCATCACCAGACGGGTAGGCCCGTCCCGGTCTCAGCCTCAGGCCTACCCCATTCTTGGGGGATTTCTTTTCCTTGGTTTTGGGTATGTGTTGTCGGCGCCGTCTGTGAAGTAGAATTGTATAAGTGTTGCCGTGTGCTCGGTAGTCGGTATTAGCTCTGCACTGTGTTTTCACTTTTATGTTTGCTTTTTGTGTAAATGGAATTGTGTTTTCTTTTTTGTGTGCATTTGGTGGAATTGTATTTGTGTGCTTCCCGTGTGCCGAGAATAAATGTGCTTTATTGTTGAACTGTTCTCCCGCTTCGCTTCGTCTTTTCCTCCATTGAATCCCCATCTTGCTTCACGTAAAGGGTTGGTAGTGGGCTGAATACGCCCGATAATTAATCGAACCGTCGAGGTCGACGATAACACCGCTCGGTTATTCTGATAGTACGGAACGGGTCGCTTAAGTGGCCCGTGTCCGAAGTCGACCTGCGGCGAGGTGCGATCGCCCGGTCTACCCTCCGCGTGGGTACTTAGGTAGTTCGAATTTGGCGAGCAACCCTATCCCACGCGGGGGCTGATTGGCTCGATCGCGGTGAGACCGAAAGGTCCACCCGTGACTGGTTCCCGGCGTTAGTCCGAGAGGGTCACGACTGGATTGTCCGTCCGGTGGGCGACGTGCCGCGATTCGAGTTACGTGGCCGTTCGCACGCCGGCGGGCGCGAATCCGCAACAATATATATATATATATATATATATATATATATATATATATATATATATATATATATATATATGTATATATATATATATATATATATATATCTGTCCAATCCTTGCTCTACCCCCTCACAATACAGTGCTGTACCCACCTTGCGCATCTCCTCTCTCACTCCCCCTGCCCTCTGTCTGTCTCTGGACATATCCGGACGGTGGTTATGTCTGGACAGTGTTTATTTCCGGACGCATCCAGGCAGTGTTTATCTCTGGACAGCTTGGCTCCGGACGCGTCTGAAGGGCGTTTGTCTCTGAATGTATCCGGGCGATGTTTATGTCTGGACGGGAGTTTATCTCTGGACACGTATCTCTATATGTGTCTGGACGGTGGTTATGTCTGGACGGAGTTTGTCTCCAGACGTGTCCAGATGGGAGTTTGTCTCCGGATGTGTCCAGTTGGTGTTTATGTCCAGACAGGAGTTTGTCTCTGGACAGCTTGGCTCCGGACATATCTGGGCGGTGTTTGTCTCTGTGTGGTATTTTTAGCATGACCAGTAGAAAATGGATTTCAGACATTATTTTGTTTCCATCTTCACTGTTATTCGTTGCAGAATCATTTTGATGAGAAAGTATGAATCGTAATTGACGCTCCACCACACGTCTGCCTTCTCTTCCTCTCACTGCCTTCCCTTCTTCTCACCTCTCGCTGCCTTCCCTTCCCCCACCCTCCCCCTCCCTCCTCACTCCTCTCTCTTTCCCCCTCTCTCTCCTCACTCTCCCCCACCCCTCTTTTCCCCCCCCCCCCACCATCTCAGTGTTCCCGTCAGCGAAGTGATGGGTGGTATTTGCTCGTAATTAAATAATAGAAAATAGAAATATTAAATGATGGAGAATTATTCTTCAAAAAGTGGGACACCATGAACACCGAGACGAAACACTTAATGCCTCCCTCCGGGAACCATAATATCTTCTGTCCACGAGGTATTCTGGCAGCAGGCTCATGAGCATTTTCTTCTGCATCTAGTCAGTGGATTTGTCTCTTTGGCGTTTTATTGGGACAAGATAACTCGTGATCCTGGAATTCAAAGATAACATACTACATCTGACCGACAGGCAGAAAGCAACTGTGTCACTCTCTGCTAATCTGGGATTGATTATATGTTGGTCCAACAAATGAACCATATCTTTCAATCCTGAAAACCTACACAGTCTCACCCTGAAGCTTGGGAAAGATAGTGGAACAAATCTATCGATTTCCTTGGTCAACCACTGGTTGAGGCTCAGTTTCTTGAACTTCTAGGCCTCACTATCATCCATGACATCTCCTGGACCAATCACATCGTAAGACTATCCGAATCCAGCTGCAGACTGGGCATCTTCCATCGATCCAAGTCTTTACTTGAAAAACGAGAACCACTCATGGCCGACAAAGCTATCTTGCCTCGAGATGAAATCTATACACTGTACGAGCGGGTTATGCTAACACATTGAAAGCAATAACGAATGTGGATGTAAAAATACATGGAATTAAATACATCAGCTTGTGAGATATTTCTCCATTGTGTCAACATAGGTGTCTGTCTTAGTGCAGGAGTAAGTTATCCTGCTCAAAGTGCACCGCTTCTCCACGGTCCCCTTCCTTCCTCCTATTAGACAATAATTACATTTTGCATAATCACGAACCGACGGCCATCTGGGAACATCCACTTACTTTTGTGGTGATAGACAATGAGAGCATATGTGGCTTCATCTGTCATGGGCCTCACCAATCCGAGAGCAGTCCAAATTTCATTAACATGCAATCCATTCAGGGTGAGCTGCTCGCGGGTGCAGGTAAAGCCTCCTGAATCCTGCTCGGCAGCTCCCAGCTGATGATGGTTCCCGGAAGGCTCACTGTACGAAGAGATATCTACCCTCCCTCTCACCGGTCCTGGACCCTGGGAAGAAAACAATTTTTGATTCCAGCTGATGTGCCAGACCTGATCCTGCAAAAAGGGTACCGCCACCTAATAGGACCTGTCAAGTTGAAACAACACGGCATTGTTAGACTTCTTATGACCTTATATCGTATGAAATTTTGGAGAGAAGTGATCATTTGAACTGAGGGTGCATACACTTTGAAGCAATCAACGAAGGCCGGGTTTCTCTCTTCTCGAACGTACTGATGGGCAAAACCTTGAGACAGGCGAGCATAATTACCCTCTTGTCATATTTATATTTTATTTGGTTGCCAATGATTTATTCATTTGATTTATTTACGTTGCTCTGCATCGAAGCAGGATTCAAGGAAAGAGTCCATTTGATTGGGGAATTTATGAATCTCTGGCGCACTCAATCACAGTACTATTCAAACATACAGTGTTAAACTGCTTATTTATGAGGCAGTTAAAATCTGCAAACAATGGATTACTTTACAGAGTGCAAAGTCGGGAATTTCAAGTAATTTTAGTGGTATGGTATGGACGAGCATCCTTTTCGAACACACTATGCTCGTTGCTCTGGTTAAGTAGATGGAATCAGATATTATTTACTGCATTGGAAGAAACGACTTGGAGTAATGTCAAATTGAATCGTTTCAGCCAATTCAGAAGAGGTTATTTTTGCTGCTTGATATACATATACATACATATATATATATATATATATATATATATATATATATATATATATATATATATATATATATATATATATATATATATATATATATATATATATATATATATATATATATATATATATATATATATACATATACATATATATATATATATATATATATATATATATATATATATATATATATATTGAAGTGTACACTATCTAACAAAAGTATTGGGACAGCACACCGAGAGTTGAAATTAAATCGGAAAACCAAGCTGCATGTGATCATTATACCCCGACTCGAGAGCACAATGTGAGAAATAAAAAGGTGTCTTGTTGTCACATTTTGGACAGTGCTACACTATACTATACCCTTTGATGCAATAATGTACTAGGGTAAAGACCCTTGTCTACCGTCATGCCAACCCACCTTGCCATCGTGTGCTCGGAATTGGTTCAAGAACCATGACATTTAAATCTGCAGTGGCCAGCCTAGATTCCGGACTTAGACCCAACTGAACGACTCTGGAAAGCGTTTGACCCACACCCGAGAATCGGAGTCAACAGAAGACAATCCTTCACTTATCAAGAGGCCATTCACATGTTAAGTCACACACGGGGTGGAGGAGGTGGAGGATGGTGGAGAGGTGTTTGTACCAGTGTTCAGGGCACTATGCTGCTGGATGGTGTGTTTCCCATTGTATTATGTAATCCCTTCAACATTTTAGGCATATTCACTTTTTGCTGTCGTCATAGACAATTAAGCCAAGCAAGCAGGTTGGCTTCGAAATTTCCCTCTTTATTCCAACTTTGACTGAAGCTCGCTTTGCTCATACATGCTTTGCACCTGTCTGATTATATGAACAAGTGTTTTCATGTTAATAATAATAATAACACCTTTCAAGGTTAGAGTGTCCTCTCCGAGTCAGAAAGTCAGTGGTTCGAACCCCCGGCCAAGTCATACCAAAGACTTTAAAAATGGTACATGCTGCTTCCTTGCTTGATGCTGAGCATTTAAAAGGATAGATTTAGAGCACGGACAAACAACGCTGGGAAGGCACTGGCAAACCACCCAGTATAACACTTGCCAAGAAACTGCTTTGGCATCACCAACGCTCTGTAAAGAGTTTGGTGCATCAAACGAAACAAAAATAACATCTATTTCTGAAGACAATCATGTTTCTTTTGTGGAGCTGTACTGTACGTCAGATAGCAAAAGAGAAAACCAAATAGGCTGGAGCTTCTCCATGCGGTTGCTTTGAGCAACGTAAAATCCTGCCGGAGGCGATGTGAATAGATGTGTGCGAATGCATACATTGAGAATGCAGAACCGACAGACTAGTGGCTTGACGAGGACGGTGTGGACTTGGAGGGATGAAAAGTGTCATGTGAAGCATCGTAGCTCTCCTGGCACTGTGTGGATTGTTTCTGCGAACTATATGGTCTCCCTTCGGGAAACTTGAATAGATCGACTTTAATCCACATGGCTTTGCATGCTTTTTCCACATTAAATTATTCCTGGTGAATAATAATAATAATGCACTTGAATTTTCTCACGTCCTCCTTTCTTGAGGTTGGTGGGTCTTTGGCTGAGAATTTTTACAAAACGTTGGCATGAGCAAACCATGACCATAAATTTAATAACTAGAAGGGCACTCAGTGGAGCGTGCGCATACCTACGCCACGTAATGCCTGATCCACGAGAACATATTGGGCTCATTACATTTTTGAAATATGATGTGACATATTGTTTTTGGACATATTGAGACATATATTGTGAAGAATCACTTTAAAAATAAATAATTCTCCTATCCAGATCCGGATTCGGATCTTCACCAAAATCGAATCAATTCCTCCTTGCGACACACCCAACCTTTCCACCAAGTTTCGTCAAAATCCGTCCACAACTTTTTTAACATATCGTGGTATATATCGGTTTAGCACGATCTCTCAATGGTGGGGAATCACTTTATAAAATTATCAGATCCGGATCCGGCTTCCAATCTTCACCAAAATTGAAGCAATTCTTCCTTGTCACACACCCAACGTGTCCACCAAGTTACATCCGAATCTGTCCTCAACTTTTTGAGATATCGTGCTATATATCATTTTTGGCCCCATCTCACAATGGTGAAGAATCACTTCAAAAATTCTCGTAGTCGGATCCGGATCCAGATCTTCACCAAAATCTAATCAGTTCGCCATTGTCACACAGCCAACCTGCCCACCAAATTTCATCCGGATCCATCCACATCTTTTTGAGATATCTTGCACACGAACAAACACAAACAAACAAGCAGTTATGGTACTTATGAAATCGTCAACTTGACCTCTGACCTTGTCTAATAAAAGTTGTCTCTAGAGAAGGTAGCGACGCAAACCAGAAGTTTCTACGATGATTCTGTACCAAACCATCAAAAATCGAATGTTTTGGATGATTGACCTGACTGTGACCTTGACCTTTGACCGATTTTGACCAAAATCTAATCAGCGCTAGCCAACCACCCTCCTGAATCACGTGGTGTAATTTGACATTGGTAGCTTCTTCCGTTCGAGTTATCTGTACCAAACCATCAAAAATCGAATATTTGACCTCACTGTGACCTTGACCTTTGACCAAAATCTAATCAGCACTAGCCATCACCCTCCTGAATCACGTGGTGTAATTTGACATTGGTAGTTTCTTCCGTTCGAGTTATCTGTACCAAACCATCAAAAATCGAATATTTGACCTCACCGTGACCTTGACCTTTGACCGATTTTGACCAAAATCTAATCAGCACTAGCCATCACCCTCCTGAATCACGTGGTGTAATTTGACATTGGTCGCTCCTTCTGTTCTCGAGTTATCGTGCCTACACACAAACAAACAAATAAACAAGCAGTCATAGACTGGTACTTACGAAATCGTCAACTTGACCTCTGACCTTGTCTAATAAAAGCTGTCTCGAGAGAAGGTAGCGACGCAAACCAGAAGTTTCCACGATGATTCTGTTCCGAACCATCAAAAATCGTAACGTCGACCAAAGCAAAAATCTCCATTTCTCCACGCAATTATTTTATATTATTTTATCAAAGTCACAAAACCGTAATATTCGGCCATCCACCAACAATCTTTGCATAATCCGACGGCTTCGAGAGTCAGGCATGCGAAGATAACCTTTATTGGAATAAAAAAATGACTTTAAAACACCATCTTTATCGAAAACACCGTCAGCGCGCACACGGAAAACTTTTACGTGACTCAACGATGCGTCTGCTCGAGCGCACTGCATCACGTGACGACCCGTGACGCGTCGAGTGAAATATTTTTTATACAATCTTAAAACGTCTCCAAAACATCAGATTTTTACCAGAATTTCGACAACCGAGTTTTAAGCGTCCTAAGCGATCGCAAAAACCGAAGACAAAATTAAAATCGAAGTTAAAATGAACTCGTAACGTCGAGCGAAGCAAAAATCTCCATTTCTCCACGCAATTATTTAATATTATTTTATCAAAGTCACAAAACCGTAATATTCGGCCATCCAAACAATCTTTACATAATCCGACGGCTCAGCGAGTCAGGCATGCGACGATAACCTTTATTGGGATAAAAAATGACTTTTAAACACCATCTTTATCGACAACACCATCAGCGCTCACACGGAAAACCTTAACTTGACTCAACGACGCGTCTGCTCGAGCACACTGCATCATGGGACGACCCGTGACGCGTTGAGTGAAATATTTTTGATACAATCTTAAAACGTCTCCAAAACATCCGATTTTTACCAGAATTTCGACAACCGAGTTTTAAGCGTCCTAAGCGATCGCAAAAACCGAAGACAAAATTAAAATCGAAGTTAAAACGAACTCGTAATGTCGAGCGAAGCAAAAATACTCCATTTCTCCACATGAATTTCGGAATTATGTTTGACCTCACTGTGACCTTGACCTTTGACCGATTTTGACCAAAATGGAATCAGCGCAAGCCATCACCCTCCTGAATCATGTGGTGTAATTTGACATTGGTAGCTTCTTCTGTTCTTGAGTTATCGTGCCTACAAACAAACACACAAACAAACAAACAAACAAACAAGCAGTCATAGACTGGTACTTACGAATTCGTCAACTTGACCTCTGACCTTGTCTAATAAAAGCTGTCTCTTGAGAAGGTAGCGACACAAACCAGAAGTTTCTACGATGATTCTGTACTAAACCATCAAAAATCGAATGTTTTGGATGTTTGACCTCACTGTGACCTTGACCTTTGACCGATTATGACCAAAATCTAATCAGCACGAGCTATCACCCTCCTGAATCACGTGGTGTAATGACATTGGAAGCTTCTTACGTTCTCGAGTTATCATTTTTTGGATGTTTGACCTTTGACCGATTTTGACCAAAATCTAATCAGCACGAGCCATCAGCCTCCTGAATCATGTGGTGTAATTTGACATCGGTTGCTTCTTCCGTTCTCGAGTTATCTGTACCAAACCATCAAAAATCGAATATTTGACCTCACCGTGACCTTGACCTTTGACCGATTTTGACCAAAATCTAATCAGCACTAGCCATCACCCTCCTGAATCACGTGGTGTAATTTGACATTGGTCGCTTCTTCCGTTCGAGTTATCGTGCCTACAAACAAACAAACAAATAAACCAATGTCACCCGCAGGGTGACCCGTATCTTGCCAAAAGGTGACCACGTGTGACTTCTTTAAGGTCACACTGAGGTGAACAGAGCTGCTATCCACCAAGAGCGACTCCTTGAGGAATATCTGCCTACGAGAGATTCCGATGAGAATCGTTCTACAGAGTAACCATGAAAAATATGCGTTTGCCTCATAACGTCACCAAATGACGTCATAATGTCTCAAGCTTGACATATCTAGAAAGCACTCATCGAGGTGTTCAATTTGAGGTACTACATGATATGGCTCCTAAAACTTGAAAATTTGACCTTGGGGTCAAATATATTTGACCTGAGGCGCTAACCATGAAGGTCAAGGCCAATCGCCACCAAAAATTAATCAGCTGAGCGCCAGACCATGAACTATATTCCCATGAAGTTTGAAGACTATCCGATCAAAATTACTCAAACAATAAGGGTTTCGTCGACTCCCCTGATTTGTGACAAAGTGACCTTGACCTTCAAAATGTTGTGCGCTGAAAGGGACCTCTATAGGCCTCTGATATGCGAAGTTACAAAAATTTCCAATGATAACTGTGCTCTGCAGAATTTTTTATACGTGATTACAGACAAACAAACAAAAACAAAAACATACAAGCTGACTAACATATCTTGCAAAAACTTCGTTTTGGCAAGATAACAAACAAACAGAAATGGAAGTCATCAATATACTTACGAAATCTTTAGATTTCGTAAGTAACAAACAGACAGAAAGGGGTGAAAACATAACCTCCTTCACCTTCGTAGTTGGAAATTTCTAACTGCATATTATCCTTACTGTCCCTATATTCTTCATAATAGAGTGTTTAAGGACTTGTATAACTAGCATAAGCTTATTTCGAGTCTTAAAACACCATCCCCACATCAAGTGATTCTGGCATCATTATCAATGCCGATTTTCAATTTCCCAGGTGAATATAGGAGACCAGTCCTGAAGTGTAAAAAAAAAAAAGGTATTTTTGTTTCTTTTCAGAATTTAGATTAACATTTTAAAATTACACATGGAAAAATTGTTACCCATGGAAATTACCCATCACCGACACCAAGGACGGGCGGGCGGGAGCTGAAAGGACCGTCACCGACACCGAGGACGGGTGGGCGGGAGCTGCAAGGACCGTCACTGACACCGAGGACGGGTGGGCGGGATTCTCTGACGGACAGGCGTCTCTGCGTGTGTGCGTGTGTGCGTGTGCGTGTGCGTGTGCGTGTGCGTGTGCGTGTGCGTGTGCGTGTGTGTCTCTGCCTGTGTGCGTGCGCATCTTTGACTCTCTATATTCAAGTTGCATGTAAAACAATGAAATATACACAACAGTAGATCGACAAAGGAGTTCATCATTTCTTCACGAAGTTTTTCCAGATCCAGTAACATTGTAGACAAGTCCAGGTGTCCATGTTTCTTCATCAAATGGATTCGATTCTCTCCAGAAATGAACACAAACACCTAAATCTGGTTTAATGGGAAAAACATCGAACTCGGATCAGTTACAGAGTGCTCGCGACACAATGTGCGGGCATTTACCTGTTGATCGTTTTTTGACGTCGTGCCAAGCAAACTTTCCCGAAGGAGCCACATCCGAGTTCTTTCAGGACATCGTTGCCACGGATATTTGCAGTCGACTGTAGAAAATGAAAGGAAACACCGTCATGATGAGCACAGCACAAAGTTCAGACATTTCCACTCAAAGGTACAAAATAAAAGAGTGATCGACGTGCGATCGTCACGTTCTATTTCATACAAAACTCACACACCAAGCCCCATCAAATGGGTGAATCCAGTAAAAGTATCCCCGAGAGTTTGATTTCTCCTGAGTGCAGAACGAGTCTCACCTGAATCTTCACAAGGAGTACGGAAGGTGATTCCCGAATCTCCACAGAGTGTTAAGAAGGTGAATTTGATATTTTCTCGATCGCGATTACAGCAAATAAGCGGAAATCGAAGAGCAAATTCAAGCACACGCAACTCAAAAGTGGTCCACGGACAAGTGACGCCACCAGCAATAATGTCCATCAGAATAAATTATTCATTCACTCGTTTCAACAATATTCGCAGAAATTTTGGTTCATTTTCCGTAAATTTTAATGAAACCAAGAATTATGAACATGTTTCATGAAGAGTGAACCTTTTAATCATGGCCGGCACTTAAAATGGCGGACCAGGAACTACTTTATTCCACACTGCATATTAATACGCAGGGCTGCAAATGCACCACTAATTCGAAAAAGAAGAAGCAGATGAAGAAGACATAGAGCCACAGAAGAAGAACAAGAAGAAGAAACAAAGGAAGAATATATAGAGAAGAGGATGAAGATATAAAAAGAGGAAGAAGAAGAATATATAGAGCCAAAGAAGAAGATATAGAGTAGGAAGAGGAGGAGGAATTGAGGGAGATATCCACCCAACTGAGTGCTCTTGTTGTGATGTTTTGTTTCAATCTTTCGTTTTATGATTAAATAATTTGTTTTTGAGATTTAATGAAATTTTCAAGATGCGATAAAATGACCACACTCCACCCCACTTCCTCAGTGAGGTAATTATTTCCGAGACTGGTTTGATTCGAAGGATTAAATATTTAAATTGTAATTGGTGTGCAGTGTGTAGATTAGTGTTTGTTCTGTGATTGAGCGTCTCCGACTGGGCGGCGTGCGTTTTGAAATCACCTCTGGAATAAAGTACAGTGCGTGCTTGAGCTTTCGGCCTCGTCTCGTGGTACGTGTATTGTCGGTGAACATCACAATTCGATCGTACAACTGTGGAATATAACGTGCATGGTTTTCAGAGCTATCCCATCATGCCGTGTGCGCCTCCATGCGCCATGTTGGATTATGCATTCACTTCCCTGGCAACGACAGCATCAGTAGCTCCACAACCCAGCACGTCGTTTATCTCTTTTGTTGTGATTTGCTGCAATGGAAGGTTATACTTATTGTTTGGCTTTGTTTACTTTTTCTCGCTTGTTGAACTTGCCAGCCAATATGGCGCCCGCGCAGTGCATCATGGGTACTGAAACGCCTCCTGGTATAAATAAGACTGTAGTTCTCTTTGTTGATCCAGTTGGCGGTTTATTTCAACTTCAACAATGAACACGGTCTGAAAGATATAGGAATGAACATGATAATTAATAATGATTAAGAATCCTCTATCTCCCCCCAAGTTGGAAAATTTGGCATGGAAAATCCAAGTGTATTACAAGTGTGTGTGTCTTTCGGCATGACAAAGACTGAGAACATGAAGAATATATGTAACTCGCTTTGAAGCCAATTGAAAAACTAAACCAGAAACAAAACGCAATGTCAGTAATGGTCAATGCCAGAATCACATGTCATAGTCAGAGTGCCAGGCGGGCTTGCTCGTACTGCGGCCGGATCGTCTAGGTGCAGCAGCTGGTTGGCGAAGCGCAGGGTGTTTGGCAACCGTATTGGGTTTGGGACAGCCGACCTGAGGAGGTGATATTGGGGGCGCTGCACTGATATGCCGAGTTACCTGCGATGACTTAGCCATAGATGGGGTTGTAACATAATCAAAGAGCCGACGGCGGCCAGGAGGGCTTTGGTTGACCCTGGGTGATTCAACAGGAAACGTAGCAGGTGGCTGCTGTGGAGTGGCGTCAGAGTTGACGGTGGGATGTTGCGCTGGCATTGGGCGAGTAATGGATGGGCCATAAGCTTCCTTGTGACTGGTCGGAGTTGTGGTGTGCACGATGTGCTGCCAAGCCATCGGTCTCTGCACTCCAATATCACCATCGATCGTCAATCTTGGTCGCGGTGTTAGTGCAGGAATGTACTTTCACAGGAATTTCCTATTGCGCAGAGTAACCCTTCCTGAACCGTCAACTTTCACCACATATTGGTCAAACTGGCGAACCTCGATGATGATGCTGGTTTTGTCCCATTTTAGGGTGTGTGGCCCGGTCTGATTCTGGACGCGAACACAGTCGCCGACAACAAGGGGCAAGAGTCTCTTGGTATGTTCAGACCAGCGCTCAGCATCTCTCATGTGGCGGTTGCGGAGTGCTTCCTCCCGAGCCGCCAGGGTCTCACGCCAAATGTTATGAGGTTTGTATCTGCCAGGCGGTATTGGGATGAAGTCTCGAATTGGATGGCCGAAAATGCATATCGCTGGAGAGAATTTTGTGTCTCTGGGGTATTTCTGTACTGGAGCATGGCACATTTGAACGCATCGGTATCAAGGCCTCCATTAGGGCTGGTGTTGTCCATGATAAGATGCTTCACAATCTTGACACCAACTTCAGCACGGCAGTTGCTATTTGGATAAGCTATTGAGGAGAGTCGATGATGTACACCCCAGTCCTTGAGGAATTGATGTGTAGCGACGGCTGTGAATTCAGGACCACCATCGGAAGCTAATTCATCAGGAGTACCAAATGTGACAAAGGTACGTCTTAGGCAAGCGATGAGTCCACCTGCACCATGTGAGGCTCTCTCAACTATCGGCCAGTTAGAATACCGGTCGACCACCACCAAGTAGTTGCCTCCTTTGTAGTGGAAGTAGTCGGCACACATACATTGGAATGGATAATATGGGGGTGTCGGGGGAGTTGGTGGCGCACTTGGATTGGAGGGCGCAATCTGATTACAACGGTAGCACCGAGCACGAAGGGCTGCAATGGCAGGGGCGATGCCAGGCCAGAAGATGGAGGACTCTGCTCTCGCAGTCATAGAGGTGACCCCTTGATGGGTAGCATGCAGAGCGGCTAACACCTCGTCCCTGAGAGACAGTGGTATAAGGACATGATCCTTGTAGAGTACGACACCATCAACTGGAAGTAGAATATCTCGAAACTGGAAGTACTCGTGTAGGGATCCAGGGAGCTCATGACGGAATTCAGGGATACCTTACTCGATAAGGTCAACAAGGCTCTGCATGTTATTGTCACTGGCTTTTGCGGTTCGAACCCTGTCCCATGTTACAGATTTGAGGCTGAGTGAGGCGAGGGAGGACATAGCAGATGTGGGAACACACCCGTTGGGGGTTTCTGGTGCTGATCTACGAAAGCCACCCGAGGAAGTTTTTGGAATGCGTCAGGACGATGGGCATGGAATCAATGGCCGCGATATCATCAGTGAGGGTCAGTTTCACAGGCTCTCCAGTAGGGTGGCGTGAGATGCAGTCTGTGGCGCGATGTCTAATCCCCGGCACATGGACCATCCGGAACCTGTATCGCGGGGTCTTCTCCTTTAAGTTCCGAAGGCGAGTGTTCTAGACTTCGATCATTAAAGATTTTGAGCAGAGGTTTGTGGTCGACAGCGATTATGAGGTCTTCACGTCCCAGAACAAAGTATCTGGCCTTATCTAGGGCGACAGCAACCGCAAGGGCCTCACCCTCAACTGGTGCGTAACGTGATTCAGCAGGGTGGGTGAATCTGCTGCCCACGAGCGTGATTTTCCATCCTGTGTGACAACAGAAGGGCTTTATGTTGGTGCAGGTACAGTGATTCTGCAATAGCCAGAAGCCAATGCCAGTCTTGGACCAGTCTGTAGCGAGGCATGTGGGCTTGCTGGGGTCGAATATCCGGACACCCTCCTCGATCTCACTGGCGATGACAGTTTTCGACTCTTCAAATGCATCCTGGAGGTGCTCATCCCACTTAAACGGTGTACTGGGTTTAAGTAGTTGCTGGAACGGCAACATCTTCTCAGCCATACTGAAAGCATATGACACTTGATTGACAAGTCCAAGCCAAGAACGTACATCTGTGATGTCCTTGGGTGTTGGGAAAAATCAAGGATTGCGCGGAGGTATTTCCTGCAAGGACGGACACTATTGGGAGTGATTTCGAACCCAGCAAATTCCACTATATCTTCACCAAACACAAACTTGTCAGTGTTCAGGGTGATTCCATTCTGTCCACAGGTGTCAAGCCACTGAACAGGTCAGGTCAGGTATGGGAGCATGTGCCAGAACAGCGCGTCGTTGTATGCGCCACTGAACAGCCTGGAAGAAACTGTCTGTCAGTGAGTCAGACCATAGCAAGACGTCATCAACGCATTTGGTTTTATTGGGGAAGTCAGACACCATCTCATCATAATGCCTTGTATATCCATCGCCAGAAACAATATACCCTTGAGGGGCTGTTTTGTAGCGGTATCTACCCCAGGGTGTGATGAAGGTGGTCAGGTGTCGGTCTTCTCTGCAGATGGGCATGCTATGGTATCCGTTCCATGCATCAAAGACCGTCTTCTTCTTACCGTTCGGAACCGATCTAGCCTGATGAAAGGGTGATGGCATGTGATGTGTTTCCTGTGTAGCATGGGCGTTGCGGGCCTGGAAATCAACAGTGCGGCGTGGCTGGCCATTCTTCTTTGGACAGACAACCATTCTATAGCACCAGGTGATGGGTTCATCAATGGGGACTGGCTCAAGTACACCCAACAGTACATCGTGGTCTAGCCCAGCTTTGACCGCATCCCGCCAGTGTAGTGGGACTGGTACCGGTGTGTGGTGTGCCACTGGTTCAGCATTAGGATCCACCATCAGTTTCATGTGCAGGCCATCCATTAGAGGCAATGTTTGATGCTCACAGGTGTTTAATGTGCTTGACTTATAGTATTCAAGGAGATAGTGGTGTAGATGCAAGAGATTAGCATCAGTTGCAGGAAACGGCAGCTTTGTCGGGGGTGGTGGGGGTCGACGACGCTGAGGGCAATGGCACGCTGTGGTGGGGTCTTCCTGTAAGACTGCTGTTGTGTCCGACTGCTGTACTGTTGGGTCTATAACAATCTTGGGGAACCTATCCGGAATGATGTCAAGGGCAGCACAGGCTTCTCTGCTGAGGAAGAGCTTGTCAGAGCTATCTGTGACAGAGGTCATTTGCCAAGTTTCAACGGCCTGACCCCGTTTGTCTTTGCCTGACAAGCGGAGTACAGTGGCCCCAAGGATATCGATGCCTCCATTGTTGGCAGTGTGCATTCTCATGGTGACTGGGATGAGGTCAGATTTGCGCAAGCCAAGGCAGTGGATGACTTTTATACCAGCAAGGCAACTCTGGCACCCTGTGTCTGCCATCGCGGGGACATGGCAAGTCATGGTCTGAGTGGAAAGGTTAAAGCCAAAGGCTGCGTAGTCTTCGCGCATGATTTTGACAGTCACATTAACAAATGGTTGAGGTTTTGAACTCTTCCTGATCCATGTATTAGAGAGTTTGTCATAAACATGGTGGTCAAGGGTGATGGAATGCTCACAGTGTGATCGACCCGAATTAATTACGTTATCAAACTCATTACATTCATGCCCAGATATGTTAGGAGTTTCATTCGACCGTTGTGCTGATACATGAACAGTACATAGGGTATCAAACACAGCATTTTCATTGTTATTAGAAGAGGCACTCGTGCGTTTAGGTTTGTTCCTACTGTGACATACGCTCTCCATGTGATTATCATGATTGCAATGCCCACATCTGTGATCATATGCCGCACATTCTGTCTTGCGAACGTGGGCTGGGGCACTCTTCCCTTGTGCCTTTTTGCCACAGTAGCAGCATGAGTCGTTTCTGTCCTTGATGGTTACTTGCTTGGCCTTTTCATATGCACTGCCAGCTGCTTCCACCGAGTGTGTGTCCAGTAGTGTAGATGCTGACCGTTTGCCAGATTATTTAGCCTCAATGAATTGGAAGACGTCCTCCAGGGTAATGTCCTGTTTCTTGTCACCAAGGAGGTCAAGCTGGATCTCAGGGTCGGCAATTCCTCGTGTAAGAACATCGCGCATGATCGCTTCTGTGTAGTGAACTTCAGCGTCACAACTAGGGCATTTGATTAGGAATTTGCATATTCCCGCTTGACCACGTAGGCGGGCCCCAAAGTTGCGCACTGTTTCATCACGGTCCTGACGCATATTCTGTAATGTTACTCTGGCCACCATCGTGTTCTCTTCGCGAACAGCAAGTTTTTTTTAATGGCTGCCATTACCACCTCTATAGGTTTGTTTGAAAGGTTACCACCTGTCGATCTTGTTAGATCCTTGCGTAGGGGTTCGGCACAGCACTCTCGTAACTGCACCACTTTATCGCGGCCAGTGACTTTGGAAGCCACGTCTCTCTTTCATCGTTCATGTGTTTGTTCACATTGTTGTGAACGTTTCCCTGATTAAACCTGAGGACCATATTCATAAATAAGACTGTTCTCTTTCTTAATCCAGTTGGCGGTTTATTGCAACTTCAACAATGAACACGGTCTGAAAGATATAAGAATGAACATGATGATTAATAATGATTAAGAATCCTCTAATGTAAATACTGGGATAAAACTGGTGCTGTTAGTATATCCAGCTTGTGTGTGGATGGATGATTGTGACCATGATGTGTTGCTGTGTTGTGTCTGTGCATGCGTGGATCGGGACTGTGTGTGAAGTAATGCGGATTAAATGCCTGTTGGATAATGGCGGCGTTCCAGCAACCCATGCTTCTGTTTGCCTCTTGACGACATACGTTTCGGTTCTGGGAGAACTGAACAATGACATTATTGTTTTTCCATAACCACGCCTACTTCTCACAAACCACGCCCACTATTTTACAAGCCCCACCCACTTTCAGAAGCCACACCACACTCTTACATCATTTCCAGTTAAGTCATGCCCCACAAGGCTTGCCAAAGGAATTTCCCAGGGAATTTCCAAAGGAAACCACACCCACCATTCTTTAAAAAAGGCTTGCAACACAGGCTGAATTTAAACATATTTTGTACACTGCTCCTTCCCAATTCCATATCCAGGCGATGCATGACGTCATCGCTCGACGCGAAAGGAAGGGAGTACTGTACAAACCACACCTTTTATCGGCAAAAAGAGCTAAAAGTTGGGGGTGCAGTTGAAACACAGCCATAGAAAAACAAGCTCAAATGAGCTAAGATCCTTGTCCTCTTAATTACGTCATAAAAAAGAATATAACGTCATTGTGATGGATCAGGTTTGCAATAAATTAATTATCTGTGCTAATACCCGGCTTGATTCCTGCAAACAAAATTCATACAGCTTGCCTAGTTTCAGAGATAATGGTATAGGCGATTTCCATTAGCGGCGATATTATGACGTCAACTTTTTTTTCTCGGAAGAATTTCTAAAATCGGAGATGGTTACTGCCTGCGCGTGGGCTTTCTGCATATGCATGGCAGGTTTCACGAAGATCCGATGAAAACTCTGGGTTGTGAAACAAAAAATGTCAAAAAATAGGAATGACGTCATAAAAATTGATATGACGTCATAGTGATGTATCATATGTGCGGTAATTCATCTTTGCTAATGCCCTGTTCGATTCCCGCAAACAGAATTCAAAAACCTTGCCTAGTTTCGGAGATAATTTTTAATCGATTTCAATTAGCGGAGATATTTTGACGGCATAACTTTTTTTCTAGGAGGAATTTTCAAAATCGGACATGGTACCGTCTGCACCGGGTATTTTTACATATATATGCCAAGTTTCAGGAAGTTCCGATGAAAACTGTAGGCTGTGAAACAAAAAAGTCCACAGGAAGAAGATGAAGAACAATAACGCGAGTAAGACTTAGAGATCCTCCACGAGGATCTAAAAATTCGGTCTTAAAAACGATCAATGCTGAATTTAAATTGTATTCCAAACCAGAAGGGCACTCGGTAGAGCGCATACCTCCGGCACATAATGCCTGATCCATGAGAACATATCTGGCCCAATACATTTTTGAGAAATCATGCTAAATAATCGTTTTTGGCCCTATTTCTCAATGGTGAATCACTTATAAAATTTATCAGATCCGAATTCGGATCTTCACCAAAATTGAAACAATTCTTCCTTGTCACACACCCAACATGTCCACCAAGTTTCGTCCGAATCCGTCGTCAACTTTTTGAGATATCGTGCTATATATCATTTTTGGCCCTATCTTTCAATGGTGAAGAATCACTTTAAAAATTCTAGTTGTCAGATCCGGATCTTCACCAAAATTTAATCAGTTTGTCCTTGTCACACACCCAACCTGTCCACAAAATTTCATCCGGTTTTGTCGACAACGTTTTGAGATATCCTCTACACAGACAAACAAAGACAAACAAGCAAACAAACAGATAGAGAGGGGTGAAAACATAACCTCCTTCACCTTCGGTGGCAGAGGTAATGAACACTTTTGTAGCAGTCGGAACTGCTGTTAAGCTCAATTCCACCGTTTAAATTTTGAATATCGGTTCAGTTTAAGAGTTTGTACAGCGTTTTATTAACCGTGTACGGAAATTAAATAAATAAAGAAAACGTAGACATAGGAGATATAGGTGCATGGCGTATATAGAGCCTCAGGCTCTGGAAACGCCAAAAACACAATCGAAGAAGATGAACACCTGGTCTCACATCAAAAGAAGAATTATTCATGATAACTAGAGTCCAATAACGGAGCACCCACCCCAAATAAGCTTGTGTGGCAAGCTTCCCTTGTATGTCATGCTCAAGAGTACGACGCTGCCCAAAGACAAGTTTCCAGCCGGCGCCATTGTTCATGTACAGTCGAAGGGGTGGATAGACGAGGGACTTGTATTGGTGACTATCTTTTTACATGCATCATTTTCGACATGAACATCCGATGCAGGCAGAATTAATCCACCAAGCTTGTTCCTTACATGCTGACGCTGCACTAGGAAATGCTGGAGAACAGGGCGTGGTTTAAAACTAGGAACAACCAATCAACCCCAAATACTTTTCTATACGAGGGCAGGATATGGATCTAAAAAGGAAGAAGAAGAATCACACGAGAGCGAGGCGCCACAGGACGGTGAAGCATTAAAAAGTAGCAGTGCTGCTCGGTTCTTTTGGCTTCCTTTGGTTCTCTTCATTTTCACTCGTTTCTATCAGTGGTTCCCAACTTGCTTCCCGCAGATTACTCACGTCGACCGCACAAACTTTCTTACTTTGCAGGTCTTTGTATTTGACCCAGGTTTAGAGGAACATTAGCTGTATCTTGGTAGAACCAACACAGACGAACTTTCCTATTTCCCGGACTTGGTATTTTCATCAGTTTAAAAATCAACATTTCATGACGCGCTTCCAGCTGGAATTTTCGACCTGGATTCGAACGCAGACGAGGGTTTTGGCCAGGGCTGCTCGCAATCTATATTGATCTCTGTAAAGCATTTGATTCAGTGAATCAGGATGCCCTCTGGAGGATTCTTGGTCTTTGTGGGGTGCCACCAAATCTGATCGACCTGATGTCTGAACTATACTCCAGAACTGAGAGTGCTGCGAGATGTGGTGATACCATCTCTGACTTATTTCCAGTTGTTACTGGAGTTCATCAGGGGGTGTGTACTGGACCCCACACTTTTCAGCACTTGTATGGACTGGATTCTCGGGAGGATGTCTGAGAGATCAAGCTGCGGTGCATCGTTTGAGAATGTCAATATCTCTGACCTTGATTTCGCAGATGATGCAGTCATCTTTGTGGAGACTAGATATCATTTTGGGGGCCCTCAGGGTGCTGAATGAGCAGTCAGAGCCAATGGGATTACAGGTTTCCTGGGTCAAAACTAAGATACAAGCTTTCAATGACATCTTGGATGCTGCTATCGTAAATGTACAGTACCTCCTTGTGATGAGAATGTTGAGGTTGCGGAGAGATTCACTTACCTTGGCAGTGATATTCATGTCTCCACTGGCTGTGATCCAGAGGTCAACAGACATCTGTGTCGGGCCTGGGGAGTCATGGATTCAATGGATCATGGGGTGTGGCGCTGCCAGTATCTGTGCGGGAGGATGAAAGTCCGAGTCTTCAGGTCCTTGGTGCTTCCAGCCTTGCTCTATGGGTGTGAGACTTGGACTCTGACCAGAGATCTGAGACGGAGACTTAATACCTTTGGTACTAGGTCTCCATGGAGAATCCTTGGCTATCGCTGGTCGGTCTCTGTGTCCAACGAGCGGTTGCTGAGACTGACTCAAATGAGACTTGTTACATGCATAGTCCATGAGCATCAGCTGTGGTTGTATGGACATGTGGCTCGTTTTCCTGATGCTGATCCTGCTCACCAGATTTTCTCAGCAAGGGAGCTTCGTGAGTGGAGAAGGCCAATGGGCTGACCACATGCCTGGTGGTTGCAGCAGGTTGATCAGCACCTCAAGGAGATGGGAATGGGCCAGGCATCTGCCTACGGGATGGCCAGACGGAGGCCCTTGGAGTACCGGCGGAAAGTGGATGCAGCAACGCGCTGCTCTGGCGTATGCTCCAATACCTGACTTGATCACTTCTCGTGAAATTAAAACAAATGATTGTGCCTCTCATCCTATTCAATATGTGATAAAATATATTTGTGTTGAGATTTCTTCATTATTTTCATATTCATTAACTTGTCCAAAATGGCTGATACTTCATTAAAACAATTATTATTTCCAGCCTTACTACCTAACAGCAATAACAATCTAATAACTCATTACGATGGGTCATTTGTAAGAAAACTAACATCTGAACCATGCCTATTAAAGCCTCAATAATATGTTTCTCCTTTTCATTCTTCAAATCAGATTTCCCTGCAACATAAACCCCAAAATCAAGCGAGTTTAGTTGATCAATATCAACTCTATCATCCTCGTTTTTTATATTTAATGCGTTTTCATATGTTGATTTTGATTGATGGAGACCATCTTTTGTTCGAAGAAACATTAATCTGGGGATAAATTTAACAGGTGGTTGGGTAGAACCGAAGAACATCAATTCATCATTGTATGTTAATACCTTTTCTTTAACAAGACAGAACACTGCTGGTTCTTCTCTTATGCCTGGCGTTAACTTAATGGTTTGGGTGGTGGTGGATTTGGTGGATTTGGGATCCAAGGATCCTGAGTTCAAATCCTGCTTTTTTGTTGAATTAATACCAGATGGGGTTGATTCAGCCTGTTATCCTTCTGAGGTTGGCAAAAATGAGGATGAGCTTGCTGGGATGATTGAACCATTTGAGTATCCTATTTTGGAGTGGAAACCTGTCCAGGAGTGTACCCAATAGCCCAGGAGACTGCTTTGACAGCACCAATGCTCTGTACAGAGTATGGCCCTTATGGATGGATGGTTCTTCTGTTGGAATGATGTCAGTTTTTGAATTTACCAAATATTCATTGTTTTGAAGCGACTTCACAACATAATCAGGAGGTTGATTTACCTCCCTCAGTTGTTGATATAATTCTTCATCATCATATTGTAATTCTCCTGTATCTCCAAATTCTTGTTCTGTCATTTGACTAAAAAAAATTCACATTTGAAGTTCTTAGTGGTACATTCTATCAAAGGAATTATAGAAACATCCATCATTTTTTGTTGAGGAGTTTTTAAAAGTGGTTTTAAAAAATGTATCTTGTTTTCTTTCAAACGCTTCTTCACCTGGTAATTTCTGTCTGCATTTCTTCTGTATGTCTTCCTGTTGCTTTGCAACTTTTGAAAATAACTCCTAATGCTCCTGAAACCGTCTTGCTGTTTCTTGTGCATTAATTTGATTTATTTATTGAAAAAATATAATTTACTGAATTGTAAAGGTCGATAGGAAAATTTTCCTTTTCTTCATCATTCAAGTCGATGTTTTCAAATAAGTCCATTTCTTTAAATTCTTCATTAGTATTAATGAGTGTAATTTCTTTTTCACTCATACTATTATCTCTGATTTTCATATGCTTGCATTGAGTTTCTTCATCAACATCAAAACCAAATGATAAAATCATAACTCCATTACCACTCAGATGTTTAATAATTTCTCATTCCTTCTTGATTAGTTTCTAAAATCCCAAGACCACCAAATTTTACTTTGTCAGGTTCACTATGTATTTTTGTTCAAATTCTCTGGAGATTAGAAAACCAGAACATTTTTGAGAAGCTTATGGCATCAGGAATATGAAAATCAGTGTTTACATTTGCGCAAATGTGAGATGTGAGATTTGCGCAAATGTGAGAGTCACCTGCATAGCCGCCATTTTGGATTTTCAAAATGCCCACCATAAAATAAGAATTTCCAAATATATCAGCTTGTAATTAACATAGAAACTTCATTCTAAATGCTAACCCTACGTTTCCAGGCCCAAATAATCCAAAGCTTATGTCAAATTAGTGATTATGAACATCAAAAATCAAGAAATGAAGAAGTTTGTGAAATTACATTTGTATTTTCATGAAAAAAAAATGCATTCAAATTGTTGGTAGTGACAACAGCATATGCATTCACGTATTTCCTATCTCAGTTTGACACATCATCATCACTCTGTGTCATATTCAATATTACAGTCTGCATCGTTTTCGCATTCTGCATTGCACAAGCATAATTCTTCTGGCAGCAGTTGCAACAGTGTTTATAAGTCCTGATGCTACAATAATTTTGCAGTATTTTTCCAGTAGTTTTGCAATATTCAATTTTATACTGTAAAAATTTATGTTAACAGAACTAGTGCACAATTATCTTGGTCTTGGTTAATATAGTGATGGCTCTTTCTTTTCAGTGCCCGAGTCATTATGAGTGAAGACATGGGAACCAGCAAGTTGAGCTTGTTCAAGTCTTCCATGGACACTGTAGACTGGAAGCAGTGCATTCTTTGTTCGGAGTCCACGCAAGCAAAGGAACACTTGTTCAACATCCCAGAACAGAATCATACCAGAAACTACTTGATGTCGTGGAAGAAAGATTCAGCTTACAGGAAGGAAAATATGTTGACATCCAAAGGCAACTCAAAAACTTTCCCAAATAAATATTGATTGAAAGGAAATATTGATTATTGTGATGCCACAAATCAAATATCCATACAGCGAGTGAGAGACTGCTTACAGCAAGCCATGTCGACAGAAACCTATGCTGTGAAAAAACGTGGGCATAAAAAAAAGCTCTGCAATCCAGCAATCAGCAACCTCAGCACCTTTCACTAGATCTGTGGTAGAACCATTGACGAGGGATCACTGCTTCTTATGTCAAGAAGATGATGATCAGCGTCTCTTCACTGTACGAACTGAAAACGTGGGGAAGGCACTTAGATGAGCTGTGGAAATTTACCAAGATCCAGTATTGATGACAAGACCAAGCAATGCACTCTCATCAAGTGATGCACAGCAATAGATGCAAGATACCACAAACCATGCTGGACACGACATGTGTTCCATATCTTGAGGGATGATGCCAGCAACCGGGCCAAGTCTACAAAGACAGAACTAGCAAAGCAAGTACCATGCTTGATTGAGCTGATAAATCTCATTTAATATCAAACCCACAATGAGGCTCATCTACCCATGGATGCCATCGAAAAAAAACCTACATATCTATGCTTGGTGGCCGTGATGAGGCACAGAAACACAGTCTGACACTGACACGACAATGGCTATAGGACAAAATTCTTGCAGTTACCAAGTGTGAAGTTAAGGCCCGGTCACACCTTGACGTTTTAGCCAGCGATGGCAACGTATTAAAATGTATCTAAAACGCTGGCTTACGTTGAACTTTTGATGTTTTTTTTTAAAGATTCGGACGTATTCATAGCGACTTGGTCTTATGTATAACGCATTGGTAACGGACACAGAACGTTTCGTTGTGTTATAGATAACTTATACCAACGAATGCTGAACCTGTTGTCGGCCTACACAACCTATGCCCAACGATAGTCTAACTTAGGCATAGCGCGTTGCACGCATCGCCGACGATGTCGTGACGTAGCCTATTAAAAGGCTGACGCACAACGATTCAAATCATAACTGCCATAGAAATGGAAGTGACAACATCGCGGTCACACCTTGGCGATCTTGCCAGCGTATGCCGACCTAAGAAAAATGTGTCTAAAACGTTGGGGCACGTCAAATACGGTATGAGTAAGTTTGGTATACGTGAGTACAACGCTAAAGTACGCTATCATACGTCGTAGTAAGTAGAGTACGTCAAGAAATTTTAAACATGTTCAAAATTTTACGACGTACTTGCCATATGACACACGTTCCGCATGCGATGGGGATAGGTTGTACACACGATATGTGGACGTTTACACACGTCCACAAAGGCTACTTATAAGCTACTCATAAGTCGAAACACGTCGCGGTAATGTCTTTTTTACGTGAAACTTATTTCTAACTTATGTTTGACGTGCTTTGAACCAATTCTTTACGTAGTCCCAACACACATCGACGTATGTAGACGTATTCCAATAACGTCTTCTGGTCGACAAAAATAAATAAATTAACGTGTTTCTAGCTTACAACTGCCATATAAAGACGTGTTCCCAGCGGTTTTGGGAATTGGTATATAAAAATGCTGCTCATAAAAGGGGAACCCAACAGTGTTTTCGAGTCCTTTTTGAGTCGATGTCCATGTCAGCAGTAACAGTATCAGTATCAGTATTAGTAGTAGTTTGTTCATGTTGGCAGTAGTAGGTGAGTGTGAGGGGGAGGGTGTGGGTTATGATGGATTGTCCTTGCGTTTAACGATTTAACGATTTAAATGATAAACTCAACGATTTAAATGGCTGCAACTCCACTATTGAAAGTAGACGCTTGCGCTCAACAATTGGATTTTTTTTTACACTCAACGACTTTTAAACGGTACCACTCAGCTATTTTCATTGTTTACAATGAACGATTTAAATTGCTGTCACTCGCCTTTGTTTTTTGACGCTGGGGTTTGGAAATTTGAAGCGTTTCTTCTGAACGTGTTAAAACGCTCAAACTCGACTATTTTAAATAGACGCTGCCGATGGACAATTGGAATCATAGCCAAGCTAGACATCGAAGTGTGAACATCCTCGTCATGCCCAAGAAAAGTTTGAAGAATGCTGCAAATAAGTGTCCTGGCCGTGGCCGTGGATGCTGACGCAAGGACGATCCATTATACCGACGTCTTTCAGCCTATGAGTAACTTAAAAGTAACGTCTGTCGATGTGTGGCAACGATCGCGTAACGTGCCAACAACACGTTAATCATAGGCTAGAAATAAGTTTCGGGTACGCTAAACATTACCTCGGCGTGTCTCAACTTATGATTAACTTACAAGTAGCATGTGTTGACGTCTGTCAACGATCGCAGACCGTGCATACAACTTGTGGCCAGCGTAGCGGAACGTGCGAGTCATACGCCGGCATACGTCGTGAAATTTCAAGCATGAAAAAATTTGAGGACAACCAAAAAGTACAACGTTTAAAGCCAACGTACAACGACGTATGGCAGTGTTTTTCAGCGTGCTCTCAATGTTATCAAAACTTACCCATAACGTATTCAACGTGTGTCAGCGTTTTAGAAAAAAAATTCAAAAATCGGCATATGTTGGCTAAAACGTCAAGGTGTGACCGGGCCTTTAGTGAGGCAGAAAGAGAGAAGAAAACCATCTATTCTTTACTGTCCTGAATCCTGCGAAGAAGATATGGTATACACTTCCTTGATGCAAGATGCCACAAGTGAAATGGACAGCACAATGATGAAATACAAGACAGCTAAGCTAATACACAACAGCATTGCCAATTTCATTGAGGAGAAGGAAACACACAATTACAGTATGCAGCACAAGAGAGGATGTCCCGACGAAGCTGTAGAGTCTTATATGGTAGATTTTGGTGGGATCTGAGGAGGAGCTGCAAACAGAGATGAGGAGCAGGACAGTTGACATCTCAGCATTGACCACAAGTCACAATATCATGGATGCTTTCAAGACCAGGAGATAATTGCACCACATGCGCAAGAAAGCTACTGACATTTCGGACACCACACACACACACACACACACACACACACACACACACACACACACACACACACACACACACACACACACACACACACACACACACACACACACACACACACACACACACACACACACACACACACACACACACGAGAAAACCCACAGATTGTAGGGTTGGCACTCACTGTACATCATGACACCAGGAACAAGGGCGTTGATGGACCTCCGACATACAGAACTACTGTGTATCACACAGCCATGCCTCGCTCCAAGAAAGAGCAATTGCCAATGCTGTTGTGGAAAACACAAAACAATTTGATGGATTGTATGTACCACCTTTCCTCAAAGGTACATTTGTCTTCTTCGCTGTTGATAATACAGATTTTGCAGAGGACACTGTAGATGACAAAGGCACCACGCATGGCACAATCACCGCAGTGTATCAGAAGGCAGATGTGCCTGGAGAAGCAATCACACCCAATTTGGAAGTTAGTGAGGCAAAAAAAACGTGTCGGTTGTCCCTTATCATGTACCCATTGAGCCTTGCAGCAAACCAAAACCTGGCCCAAGAGAGCAAAGGAATTGAAGGCGTGTTCCACAGGTGTTGCTGAATCCTATAAACTAACCAATCCTGGTTGGATGATTGTATCTGCTTTGTCTAGATCAACTGACAATGAATCACAAAGCAGTATCCCAGGTTGGGCAGGCAACAAATCACTTGTGTCATCTAGTCAGTCACTGACTCGTCGGTGCCTTGCCTGTACTTCCAAAGGTCGTACATAAGTGGTCTACCATGCTGACTGTGATGTTGGAAGTGTCTCAGTTGAAGAGCTTAGCAGTTGGTGAAAACCACCCAACTGTCATAACCTTTGACATAGCCCTGTAAGAGAAGGCAGTACAGTTGCTCGATGCAAGACCCAACTTGAAAAGAGAAGTTGTTCCGAGACTTGGGGAGCTGCATGCTGTGATGGCTACACTGAGGGCACTCGGAGCCTCAATAGAAAATTATGGCATAGATGCTGCATTAATTGAGGTACATGGGCCTGCTCCAAGACAGATCCTCAAGTGCAGCCACTACAAGAAAGCACTCCGTGCACACGTCCACACTTCCATGGCTCTGTATGAACTTGCTCTAGAACAGTTCTTCAGAGAGATGCCAAAACTAAAATAAATCTGCTTGAAACCAGCAAATTAATTAGAAGAAGCCTGCGGAAACAGCTTCTGGGGCAAGTGATGGTGCAGAATGCATCAGAATTGCAAACACCTGCTTCAATTCTTGACCAACGAAGATGTCATTCAACAGCTGAAGGGTCATTCCATGTCAAATCAAAGAATCTGCCGTCATCTCTCAGATTTTTGTAAAACTTTGGGAACCAATTGGGACCCATGAAAAATGGCAAGAACTCAAATATTTTTGCTAACAGCCTCTTAATTAGTGAGATACAGACTAACGAACTTTGGACTAATTAGCACGACGTCGCGAATTCAAATGGCCATATCTCTAAAAGTATAACACCTAGAGAGCTGGTTTTGGTGTCATTTTAAAGGTATTTTCATGCCCTATGAATTTGTCTGGGAAACATTTTCCTACCTCCAACCACAAAAAAAGTTATCACAAAATATAAACTTCAATCATGAATCCCCAAAAAATGTATCCTTCAAATTTCCTCAAATTCATCCCAGAGGTACCTTATGATGTCAAGAAGCTTCCACATAAATTTTGTGATGGGCACTCCAATAGTTTCTGAGATATGAGCAATAATGTACATGTACGTATGGCATATAGGTTCGAAAATCAGCATTTGTAATGTATTATACAATCAATAAGTGAGTTCAAGTACACAGTGTTCACTAACCTGACTAAGGTTTTCAATTTCCTCTTCAATGCAGCAACATCAGCACTTGTTTCTTCCCCTCAGGCCCAGTTGAAAATGAAAGTATACGATACTTCAAAGCAATTAATGATCGTTCCCTGTGTTCCCTGTCATGGCTAGGTTAGAATGATTGTATAATACATTACAAATGCTGATTTTCGAACCTATATGCCATACGTACATGTACATTATTGCTCATATCTCAGAAACTATTGGAGTGCCCATCACAAAATTTATGTGGAAGCTTCTTGACATCATAAGGTACCTCTGGGATGAATTTGAGGAAATTTGAAGGATACATTTTTTGGGGATTCATGATTGAAGTTTATATTTTGTGATAACTTTTTTTGTGGTTGGAGGTAGGAAAATGTTGCCCAGACAAATTCATAGGGCATGAAAATACCTTTAAAATGACACCAAAACCAGCTCTGTAGGTGTTATACTTTTAGAGATATGGCCATTTGAATTTGCGACGTCGTGCTAATTAGTCCAAAGTTCGTTAGTCTGTATCTCACTAATTAAGAGGCTGTTAGCAAAAATATTTGAGTTCTTGCCATTTTTCATGGGTCCCAATTGGTTCCCAAAGTTTTACAAAAATCTGAGAGATGACGGCAGATTCTTTGATGATTTGACATGGAATGACCCTGAAGAAGTGGGAAGCTCAGAAATAATCTCTGACACAAACTTCTTCTTTTCTTGGTTTTTGGTGTTCACAATCACTAATTTGACAGAAGCTTTGGATTATTTGGACATGGAAACATAGGATTAGCATTTAGAATGAAGTTTCTGTGTCAATTACAAGCTGAGATGTTCAGAAATTCTTATTTTATGTCAGCCATTTTTTTTAAATCCAAAATGGCAGCTTTGCAGGCATCTGTGCAAATGTAAACATTGATTTTTATATTCTTGATGCCATAAGCTTCTCAAAAATGTACTGGTTTGCTAATCTCCGTAAAATTTGAACGAATGATTTTATTGACATGGTGAACCAGGCGAGATATAAATTACCACGAGATTTTTATCAAGAAAATTTTATCTGAAGAAAAGTTATACGATATAAATATGATGAATACAATGTATTGTGACGTATGTAATCATGAATATTATAACAAACACCACTGTCGGACCAATGAAGGAGAAGACAATCAAGACAGATTTGAAATAACAACAAACAATTATTTGTTTGCACAAACACACAAGTAATCAATAATTTAAAAGCAAGTATTTACAGGCAAAAAGCAACAGGCACAAAAGAACAGATTTAACTGTAACACATATTCTTATACAATCATATTTACACAAAAGACAAGGTTATCATTCAACCCAAGGAGAAGAAGAAAACAAGAACTCGAGAAAAGAAAACAAAGTACCGAGTGCAGGGTTGACGCCTTCCCTCACCTTACACAGCCCAAATATACTGGGGAATGGGAGGGGGGAAAGGATGGGGAAGATGGGCAGTGGAATGACGAGGCGGTGCGATGGGATGTGCAGCCGCGTCTCTTAGGTTTCCAGACCCAGCAGGCAAGTTCTCTCCAGCATGCAGTGGCTCGCTCCATTTCTGCTGGGCTGCCATGTCCAGCAGTTCCCCATGAAACAAACTGCAATCTGGGCTTTTTATACTGCCTTCCTCCACACCATGGACTCTCTCACTCTTCGCACACTCTGTGCACAACTCTGCCCCTCACCGGACAAGCTTTTTGGCATCTATGTCTGTCCACCCCTCAGCTTCTTCTCCCTCTTCAGATATCGCTTCTTCCCAGTCTCATCTCATGCGAGCCTCTCCCATTGGTGCACATCCGGATGGGGGCATGTCCATGACATAGCTTGTGGAAAATGCCACTGTTTCTGAGGGAAATTTTCACCACAGCCCCCACCACACCCTTGGTACACACAGGGCACTGTGGGCATCCTCTCACCCCTCCCTCACACGCATAGCTTCTCTGTACAGTGCTCCACTGTATCACGCGAGAGGCACCATCCAGCAGGCCACGAACCTTCCACAAGCTTCGTGCCACGAATGTGCGAAACAAAATAATGCATCCATGGAGTGTCAACGGGGAGGGATGCAAATGGACTGAGGGAAGGAGGAGGGACTGTTGACTTGAGGTTTGGTGAAAAGCACTATTAGGGGATTGTTGAAACGGACCAATGGTGTGAAGGAGGGATTGTTTAAAAGAGCAGAGGGGGTGGGGGAACAGACTGATGTGGTAAAAGAGGGATTGTGGAAAGGAGCAGAGGGGGGATTGTTGGAATGGACCGATGGGAGTTGAAAGTTGCAGAGGGTTTGGAACAGACTGATGGGGTGAAGGAGGAAATATTGAAAGGGGCAAAGAGGTTTGGAACGGACCGATGGGTTGAAGGAAGAAAGATTGAAAGTCGCAGAGGGGGGATTGTTGGAACAGACCAATGGGGATAAAGTAGGAAAGATTGAAAGGAGCAGAGTGGGGGATGGAAAACGTCACACAGGGAAAGCACAAACTAACCTCAATGCATGCCACCCAAAACCCTTAGACAAGGGGCAAAGGGTCTACCTACACATACAGTAGACTAAAGAAATAACTCATCCCTCAGGTCTCCTATGTTTCAATGTATGCTTTCCTCCTGGGGTATGTTTCCAAAACTGTCACATTATTATGCTGTTATCATTATTGTTGTTATGACTGAATTTTTTTTTTTTAAAGCAGCCTTGGAAAAACGCCACAATAAGCTATCTTGATATGGATACACACCTCAACATGGAGTTCGCTCACAGCACAAATTCCCCTTGGGGAGAGGGGTAAGTTAAATTTCTACAACCTCCATTGTGTGACGCTTCTTCCCCCTGTCACATTTGGTTGTGATTGGATAAGTAACGACCAATTGTATAGCGGTCAAAAAACCCCATCAGACAGACACCAATTTGCGAGTTTTAAGAAGAAGGTGGTATATTAATATACTGTGTAAGCAATACCAAAAAAATAGGTGATAAAAAAGATTTGTTTTGGGGATTTTTGGAAGGAATAAAAATTGGGAATAACACATGCGCACATCCACTTCTTCATTTGAGAACTGATGAAACATATATTTTATATTAATTACAATGTGCTGCAGATGAAGCCCTCCATGCTCTTCATTGTGGAGACACACAGCACAAGGAAATGCATTCAATCTTGGTGCATTCTGGCTCAGTACATATCACAAAATGGAAGAAAGCTTTTATTTCAGCACATATCACAAAATGGAAAGAAAGAGATTTCAAAGTCCATCACAGCAATGAGATAGTGCTATCAGGACATCCCTGAGGTGTACGTGCTCACCTTTCAGCTGTTTGGCCTGGGTTTGAATCTCATCGCAGCTATAAACTGTCATCATGGTGTTTTGCTGGCAGAGCGAACCATCAATGTGTGTGCTGGACGTTAAGCTGACTGTCCCGTCTGCTTGCATTAGTTGGTGGGTGCTAAAGATCCCACAGTGTCTTTCACGAAGAGGAAGCTAATTATTGCTGGCTACCTGGCCAAATTAGATTTTACCTGCTAGGGCTATAAGGAATCTTCCTCAACGTCATCAGGATCGATTGAAAACAATTTTGATGGTCTTGTCATTACAGCACCTCATACATATATAATTGAATATCCGATGTGATATCCGTGGTGCTTACAGTGACAGAGAAACGTCTTTACACAAAATGGAACATTCACATATCTGAGAATGTCATGAAGCCATGTTTACCTCCCTTCCTGCAACAATGGTGGCCACGAATAGTTTGAAGATGGATGAATTGTCGAAAGAGCCTCAAAATTTTCTTCAAGCTTCTTGCCATGAAGTCAAAATTGATGGCACAGTGTGTTAAAGGACATGAAGGTATGCTCAGCCACCAAAAGACTGACCGTTACTCCACATCGATTTTATGCAACCTCTGCACCTCCAGTGGAAACATTTCAAAATCACATTTTGAGCTTTGGGAAAGGAATAAAGAGTCCAGTAACTTGCTGTGGTATACAGCATAATCAAGATTTGCAAGTATTTTGTCTGCAGAATTGTTGATTTATCACTTCGACCAAAGCAGCTTTCAATAAGATATGTTCTGTCTCAAAAGTTCCATCTCAAATGGAGATGCCATTAATGTCTAAAACTTGTGCCGAATCAAATATCCTTGAAAGATAATGACAACAAGCCGGTCGGCGACATGGGTGGTTGCTATATAATTGCATACTAGTCATACAGTTTTTGACAGATCTGGCTGAAAATTGTTGACAAAGAGGTTGATTATAGTGTGCATAAAAGCGCGGAAGCCGATTTTTGAAAAAAAATATATGTAAAAAATATTTTTCGGATTTTTTCAAAAATGTCAAAGTCCCGTTGCTCAGCAACAGTGGCGTCCATAGCAACGGTGCTCAAAAGCATACAACTAGATCCTGGTATGAACCTACCAGTCAAGGTTCATCAAAATTGGTTGACTCCTCTGGCCTCCAGAGCTGTCCATTACATACATACAGACAGACAGATGGAAAACATGAGAATAACGGTAGTCTAGCGACCACCCAACAATAATAATTGACAGTACTACTAATACTATTTATTTAAAGGTCCCCTGACATGCAAAACTTTCTTGTTATTTATATATACTAGTACGGGCCCGTAGGTGCGTGCCCGTAGGTGAGTGCCAGTATGTGCAGCCTCTCTCTCTCTCTCTCTCTCTCAAACCTCAAAAAGGCACATCCGCGGGTCCCCAGCAATATTCCTGGCAAGTTTCAATCGTGCAAAAGAAATAATAAAAATAAATAAACATTAATTGTAATGTCATTCGGGACGTCATAGCACCGTGTCCTATCATTGGTCGACAGATAAATGGCCGTAACTTGGCAACCGCTCATCCAATTAATATCAAACCTTGAAAAGCACATCCACGAGGCCCCGGCAATATTCTTGGCAAGTTTAAATCAGATCGGACTGTCGATCGTGCAAAAAAAATAAATAAAAGAATAAATAAACATTGTGACGTCATTCGTGACGTCATAGCACCGTGTCTTGTCATTGGTCGACAGATAAATGGCCGTAACTTGGGAAGCGCTTGTCCGATTCATATCAAACCTCGAAAAGGCACATCCGCGGGTCCCCAGCAATATTCCTGGCAAGTTTCAATCAGATCGGACCGGTGGTCGTTGAGAAACGGCGGTCGCAGACAGACACACACACAGAGATTGCTGGAATTATAGATAGATATTAACTTGACCTTCCGAGTGAAGAAATCACCCATGTTTTTTTTTTATCAAAAATGGGATAATTAGAGAAATATTTCGATCATTTCTGGAGCTATTCACAACTTGCTATGCCCCGCCCCTTAAAAAATTGACTTCAGCGAATCACAGCGAGACGTCACACAGTAACTCGCACAGAGTGGATTGACTCGAGAGTCGAGATGTCACGCGCCTTATAAAGTAGGTACAAATGCATTTTGCACATGTTAGTGCAATCTCTGTGATCGTCTTAATTCCAGTGATTTTTTCGTGAAAGTTTTTAAGAGTTCTAGCCGTACTTTCGAAAATGCCTGCAAGATGTATCGTAGCAGGATGCAGCAATACAAGCAAAGACGGTGTAAGCCTTCATGTATTCCCGAAAGATGATAATCGACGGAGAATATGGACATCGAAAGGGAAGTTGACGAGGGGAAACTGGAAAGGCCCCAGCGACACGAGCGTCATTTGCAGCGCCCACTTCGAAGACAGTGACTTTGAGCACAGGCTCTATTCATCCCAACCCCTCATTCCTCACACACAGAGACAAGAAACTATGCTTCTGAGCCGTGTATGCACAACAATCACGAGGCAATTATTTATCCCTTTACTGCCTTGTCGTAATCGTATACAAATCCAATACATGTATGCACAATAAAGGGCTATACCATGTACACAAAATATAAAATGTGACTGTTGAACCTTTCCATTAGAAAAAAAAAATTACAGGGACAGACAAGTAAAATACTAACGATTAATATTGCATCATTTCAAGGCGCAAGGAGATAAATTTTAAAATCAAACAATGTGAAAAACCTGCACCCACATTTTGCAGCTTATTGAATTGTTCGTTGAAACCAGCCTGCTGGGATAGGTACAATTCCACATACATGCAAGCCAGGTATGGCTGCACTCGACATACATGGGTTTATTCTAAAGTGAAGGTACTGCTTCCATTGGCATGCTATTCATTAACATTTAGCCAAAATGCTGTAATAAAAGAAAAGGGAAAAAAATGTTTGCACAACTATGAAAGACAAATTTATCTGTTCAATTACACGGCCTCATAGCCTCGGGACTCTTACGCATTGACTTGTACAGTGTGCATGCTAATACAAGTTACTTGTCAACTCCAGAGTCTCGACTAGTCCGTTAAATCCGTCGTCCGTCCGACAAATCTGACATGCTGTAGCTTTATTTTATTATTCTTTTCTTCTGGTGCGATATGACAGTAGGAATAAAATAAATAAAAATGTAACAGAACGTCAGATTTATCGGACTACTCGAGACAAATGTATCGCAAGGGGTGTTCTGCACACAAGTTTTCATCGTATCCGGACAGCGAGATTGCTTCGTTTTATGCGCGGAGAGATACGGCCGATGACACGCGCCGGCCTTGTTTACGATTAATTCGCCGTGAAGCAACATGTCCGCTGTGCTGCGCTGTTCACGTCACCTCACTGAAATATTTCTGATATCGAGCAGTATGCAAGTAGAACTTACATTATTGAATTACGAATAGGATTTAGTCTAACCAGTTGTTATTTCCGAGTCTTCCTTCGATGTCCTCCCGATCATGAACTCCGGGAATTTCATCGCCATATTTCTCTGCTTGTCCTGCTTTCGGCTCGAACTGGTAAGGCCGTATTCCATTTCCAGCTGCCTGAACTTCACCTCCCACGACGATGTTATCCGATAATTCTCCATGTGATTCAGACCAAAATCCTTCATTTCTCACACTCACTGTCATTACCAGACAAATGAAAGTCCATGTCATCCATTATTCAAAACCAAATGTTCGATTTTTTTTTAAAGCAGAAATGAACGAAGCGATTGAGTCGACCAATCAAATGTGGAAACGCACAGAAAGCCAAGAGAATCACGTAGACCACCAACCCGATTAATTAACGTGCAGCTTTTGTAATCCTGTAGTTGACTTCATGTTGGTTACGCCCCTTTCAGGAGAATTTTTAGAGGCGTTCCCGAAGACGTTTGTTTTTTTAATTTTACCTTTTACAGAATGAGTATTGTGAAAAAATTGTCAGATCTGAAATCACGATGAAAAACTCCTATAGGACATATATAAATGAAATTTCAGTACTTTTGCATGTCAGGGGACCTTTAACAGCCCCAATTATTCCCACCTTCAAATATGGGGTGGGCCAGGGAACGTTACTGATTCAAGTCATTCACGAACTGGCTGACCTGGCCTGACGTTCAACTGAAGGTGGCAGCACTCTAATTTGTTAAGGGTACCAGCAATAACTCGCCTACTTATTACGTTAGACACCATGGGATCATTGTCGACCACCAACAACCAGTGATGACAGACGGGTCCTGTGGCTTAATGTCCATCCAATGGATAGCGCACAGATTGATCCTGCCTTGCCCTGCCAGCCAAACACCAGGATGACAGTTTATAGCTTGGTCAATATTCGAACCCAGGCTAGACAGCTCAGAGGCATGTGTGAACCTCTAACATCGGCATCGTCATGCTGGCAGGATATGATTATGATTGTGATGTTCTCCTGGCAAGCAAACCAACACTTACTTTTCATGCTTTGCTTATTGATACAAACTGCCAGTCTTTGTTCTGTGAGCTTGTCAGCCCTCACATAAAACACGGGGCTCTACATATTGTCAAACACTTTTTAAAATGTAGAACTGTATTTATTATCCCACGCCCTCCCGGAGGGAAGGAGCGGGATATTGTAATCGTCCGGTTTGTTTGTCTTATCTGTCTGTTAGCAACTTTATGGAAAATGGCTTGAGTAAACACTATAAAATTTAATCCACAGGTGGGCAATGAACCTTGGACGACGCCATTAACTTTTGGGTCCAATTGGATCAAAGGTCAAGGTCACGAAAAGATCAAAATCGTTTTTCGCTCATAACTTCGTCAAAAATGATCTGATTTACTTCAAACTAAGCTTATAGTGAACCTTATTCTATTTGTCACTTATAATCCTACCCATTCCTATAGTGCAAAATGCATATTTGTGAAGATCGGTCGGGTCCGAACTAACAGCATGGCCATCGGTCAAAATTACAAATTTTCCATTAAAACTAAAACATGGTTACGAAAATACAACTTTACGGGAAAACGGCTGGCTCAAACACTGTCAAATTGTATCCACAGGTGGGTAATGAACCTCGGACAACCCCATTAACTTTTCGGTTCAATTAGGTCAAAGGTCAAGGTCAGGTCACGAAAAGGTAAAAATCTTTTTCGCTCATAACTTCGTCAAAAATGGTTTAATTGACTTCAAACTAAGAATAAAATATTCCTTATAATCAACATTCAGGTTAAGGATATATCAAATTTAAATTTGATCCCAAAAATAACTTTATGCCTGAGATGGGCAGGATTTGTTGTGCCTGACACCACTTGCTATCATTACGTTTGTCCCATATCCTGATGCTGTGTGGACTGTGCTTCCCTGCTGACGGACCTCTGGTAGCTTGTACAAGTTGCTGTGTTTGAGCCTGGGGAGTAACTGATGTAATCTATCTATTCGGGTTCTTCCCGACATCTTTGTTCTTTCTTCCTTTCATACTTCTAATTTTTTCACAAATTCTCTTTATTCATTCTAATTCTTTCTTTTTCATCCTTCATCTTTTACTTGCTATTTCTCTCTTTCCTTTTCTATCCCTCGAAGGAGAAGTGAATTATTGGAAAAAATTTTTCTGTAAGACTCACTTGGCTGCAACCTGGATGGGTTTGAGGGTTGCGGAGTAGTGGCTGAAACCTGAATCCTATCCTGATGACTCCATCTTTGCTGTTTACTTCTTCACTTCCTTTGTGGGTCTTACATTTGATTTGATATGTAATAAAAATGTGAATAACCATATTTGAATCGTTCAGTTACTTTCAGTGAAGTTCAATGTAAGGGAACGAAAAGACTGCGGTATAATACAATTTCAAAGGTAGCTTTAACCTTTTTGACCTCTAAACTTCGGGCAAATGTGTGTAGGATAGAAGTGGAAACATTTATGAGATGACTTTTCAGGTGGTCCTCAAAATTTCTTTGAACATTTCGCAGAAAAATTACCATAACTAGTTTCAAAACGTTTCCTTTTCTTTAAAATTTTGGCATTATAGCATGATACAAGCATGAAGTGCCTACTGTTGAAAAACCAGGGGCTAGCAGACAATAAACATCCTGTCATGGTGTCCATTTTTAGCTCACCTGGAGGCTGGACCTCAGTCTGGTGAGCTTATGCGATCGAGCAGTGTCCATAGGTAAGTTAAACCAAACAGAGGATTTTGATGAAACTTGGCCACGAGCTTCATATCTGATGCCTAACGAAGGTGTTTTGACCACATCAAAATCTGCACTCATTAACCGGGTGAAATCAAGCCGAGAACACTAAAATAACTTCTTGCCCTAACTGACAGGGGGCGTTACATCAGCAGCACAGCTATGCCCTCAGCCAAAAACATGACCTGTAAACATGCATCACTGTAATCAGCATCGAGAGGGCTTCCATTCAACCAATCATGTAGCCAGATTCTGCGCATGAACAAAATTTCTATATTTTATGACGTCACTGACTGTTGCTCCCAATTCAGATGTAGTCCATGGGCCAGATTGACCCCCGCCGTGCACCCCCCCCCCGCCCCTCCCCAGGACAGTACGAGACCTTCCCATACATGAAAAGTGGATGCCACCATCACGAAATTGGGATGGACTACCTGTATGACATCACTTTCAAAATGGCCACCAGCGAAATCACCAAAATTTCAATTTTGTGCATATCTCAGCTGCTATCACAGCTTAAGACAAAATCTTGGTGTCTACATCCATGTTTTTGAGGTCAAGGAATACAATGGATGCAGTCCAAAGCTTCCTCAACCCGTTTAATGTACCAAATCATAAGTTGTATTGCATTTCATCTGGTGTACCAGCTCCAATGTCAGTGGAGAAGGACATGATGGCAGCAGAGTCCATTGGAAGAGAAGCAAAGGAGACATTCATAAAATAATGACTTGACACCAAGCAGCACTTCTTTGATCCAGTAAACAAGCTGAAGTTGAAAACATTTCATTCCAATGCCAATACAGTGAAACTAAAGACTGCACATAATAAGATCATCACTTACAAACAGCACAGCGCATGGCCATACAGCTTCTAGTCAAATCAAGCCCACGGTTAAGTCAACGTTGATGAACTGATGAGATATCCGTTGAGCCCTGTGCCATACAGTCTCGGGACAGCTGATGGGTATATGGTGAAAACAGACAAATCAAAAGGAATGCAATTCCTATTGAGAGATATAGATGATGCTCCACTTCCAAACGATGCAGACACATTACTCATTCAAGATGGCAATGCTGTATTCCACACTATGACAGATATCCCAGGCAACTTTCAACTGATTTGCCATCAGATATTTGACAATATGCCCAAAACAACCAACTTCATCTTTACTACAGAAATGTATCAGGAGGGCTCCATCAAGAACATGGAACGACAGCAACGTGGGTGGGATGAAAAGCTAATTATTGGACGTCCACTAATGAAGAAACCAGCAGATTGGAAGAGTTTCCTCATGAATGGCGATAACAAGTCTCAGCTGGTGGATGTGATCAAGGATGTGTGGTCTTCAAATTCCTTTGCTCCTAAGCTTGTGCAGAGGAATGTTGCGTTAGTGGTGCAAGGCCACTGATATGCGTTGAATAGTGATGACGGGCTAACAGTCACAAAGAGAGAGTTCCCTGAGCTTTATTCAGACCAAGAAGAAAGACACCAGGATTATTCTGTACTGTGCCTACGCCCAGGCACAAGGTTATGGCACAATACGTAGCCGAAGCCCTGACAGTGATGTGTTCTTCATAATGCTACATTATGCATCAAGTTTTGAAATAACAATTCTTTTTGACACTGGTTCAGGTAACAAGAGGAGACTCTTAAACATCTCTGATCTAGCCAGTCAATATGGTCAGAGAATGTGTACTGCACTGATGTCCCTCCATGCACTTACACACTGTGACACCACCAGTGCATACAAAGGGATTGGGAAAGTTCGACCCATCAAACATCTCCAGAAATCAGAAGCCTTCATAGATGCATTGTCCAAACTCAGAGGCACGTGGGAAGTTCCCACTACATTATTTGGAGAACTTGAACACTTCACCTGTGCCATTTATGGACGAGGGCGCTTCAAGTCTGTGGACACAGCTCGTGGAGCAATGTTGAGGGAGAAATCTGGAGGCACAGATGGTAATATCAACTTAAAGCAGAATATAGATACGAGTCAACTGCCACCTTGCCAGAAAGCGCTACAAGAACATGTAAAACGTGCTAACTACCAGGTTGGTATCTGGAAAGTTGCAGATATGCCTCAACCAAGAGTGCCATGAGCAACAGATGGTCATGGATGGCTTCTTAGTGATGGTAACATTCAACCAATGTAGTTCCGAGGACCATTGATTAACCTCCGCCATCTTTGAAGATGGGTGGAGGTTACTGTTTTCACCCCTTTCTGTTTGTTTGTTTGTTTGTGAACAGTATTACGGAAAAACTCCTCGACGGATTTCGACGAAACTTGGTGGGGGGGTTAGGTATGGCCCAAGGATCATGCCATTAAATTTTGGACTTGGTCCCCCCCCCAAAAAAAAAAATTGTTAGAGAAAAAAAAATTTTTTTTTGGCATTTCTACATGTTTTAAGTGATTTCCAACCCCCCCCCCCCAAAAAAAAAGTTAGAGAAAAAAAATTTGCAACTTTTTTTTTCAACAAAATTTCGATTTTTTATTTTTGCATTTTTACATGTTTTAAGTGATTTCCAGCCCCCCCCCCCCCCCCAAAAAAAAAAAAATGTTGGAGAAAAGAACTATAATTCTGTCAGCACTGTTGACATATTTAATGAATAAGATATAAGGTTCACTTGAGTGACCCAGCAGTATTGGCGGCGGAGGTTTTGCACTCTCCTGAGTGCTCCCCCTCTAGTTCCCCCTGAGGTAGCGCTGGAAGATGACAAACTGCCCAGTGATGATGATGATGACGATGATGATGATGATGTCACCTCATCTGATGACTCTGACCAAGATGGGGCATCTGACGTGAACATGTCTGGTAGTGAGAGTGAAGAGGATTGAATACTGAAGAACAGTCATGATGTTGTGATGTGCTAGTACATACATGTAAAATAATCCTTTGTGTGTGATGGCTGTTAATTTGTTTTACAATTAATTTATGTACCCCTAAAATTTGATTTATTTATTTCATGGTCTCTATAATGTGTAGTTTTCATTTTCAGAAGCTTGCATTCTATCTTCCCTGACAATCATTGTCAATGTTCTAGTCAAGATAATTATTGTTATTATTTTACCTTTTTGTTTTGTTTTCAACAATGACATGATGAAGTAACATCAAGTTTTTTTTATTTGTTTATTGTTTTGCTTTCATTTGAACAACAAAAAAGACCTTTCACATGTACAGGTGATTCTGTTTTATGTTGAATTCCATAACATATTGAATGCTACATAGACTCTTTCAGTGAAATACCGCAATTGTGTCAGTCATATAAAAGTCCATTGGATATGATAAACATGTCCATGAGATCCATACAAATCAATGAAAGCTAATATCCCATGCACATGGTTAATCATAGACGTGAAAATTTGTGCGAAAATGAGATTTCCGCTGGATTCCGTGTCCACTTTATTGAATTTTAAATGATCCAACAACCTAAGGAATTTTTTGTGTGCACACCATTGTATTCCTTGACCTCAAAAACATAGGTGGAGACACCAATATTTTGTCTGGAGAGACCAAGCTATGATAGCAGCTGAGATATGTGCAAAATTGAAATTTCGGTGATTTAGCTGGCGGCCATTTTGAAAGTGAGGTCATACAGGTAGTCCATCCCAATTTCGTGATGGTGGCATCCACTTTTCATGTATGGGAAGGTCTAAGGAGTAAAATAAAACAGGTCTCATACTGTCCTGGGGGGGGGGGTTCACAGGGGGGTCAATCTGGCCCATGGACTAATGAGCTTCAGGACCCATGGTCGAGGCTCGTGGAAGAGCTCGAACAGAATGAAAGGGAACAAAATGGAAAGGGGGAAACACCAACAGCACAGTAGAAGTGAGATTGAGAGCGAGATAACAAGGGGAGGAGGAGAAGGGCACATGGGGATGAACAAGCTGCGCACAGCAAGAAGAGGAAGGGGAAAATGGGGATGAAAGAGAAAAGGAACACACCAACCGACAACTAACAACCCAAAAGAGGGGGGGGGGGTCATAATAACCTGGAAAAAAACATGCTTGGGAATGGGGTAATTTGGGGTAGAAGAGATAATGAGTATGGATGTGGCTCGTGGTGAAGCAGGAGTGGTGAGGTAGTGGTGAAAAGCTGTCTTTATGTACTGGAGGGAAGAATGGGTCTGAACAGAATGGGGAAGTTGGTTCTACAGGTGAGAGAACAGAGGAGAAAACGAGTGTAGGTGAGCAGTGAGCCGTTATTTGGGGAGTTTAATGAGAAGAGGGTTACTGGCAGACTGTGTGTGCCCTGCAGAAACCTGAGAGGGACAGAGCCAAGTGAGGGAGAAAGAGAGAGAAAGGAAGGTGCAAGACCAAAAATTATGCTATGAGAGTACAGAGAGATCACCAACCTGTCTGTGATGCAAAAGTAACAGGTCTAGACACTCAGCTTCGCATGGGAGATCCCAATTATTTTGAGGGGATTGCTTTCCATAGCATCAAGGACAATGTTTCAGGCAGGGGTGCCAGCCAGAGGAGAGAGGGGACATGTTTGAGAGTTCAACAATGAGGTTGGCCAGATGTTTTCAAGCTTTCCTAAGGGTGGACGGGCACACACACACACACACACACACACACACACACACACACACACACACACACACACACACACACACACACACACACACACACACACACACACACACACACACACACACACACGTTTCAGGCTTTGTGGAATGATCTGAGGTTGCCTTGGGTCAGAATTGCCTTCCAGGAAGAACAGGCAAGTTGTTTGAAGGCAACTGCCACACCACAGGATTGTGTGTACCATGGGCAAGAGGATAGATATGATACCTGCAGACGAGATGGTATAAATCTGTACATAAGGGAAAGAAAGCTTGTATGGAACTATTTCCAGCAATATTGATATTCAAGAGAGGTGGAATTGAAGGAACAATCTTGACATTAGAGAGCACTTTGCAGTCCTCACCAGTCAGCTTGGGTGAATGACCAGACTCTACAGTGCTGAGGCAGCTCTCTGACAATAACCAGAGAGATGAAGAGTAGACCACTGTATGACAGTACCTTGACCAACTTCTAAATTCCTGCCTCAAGCGTCAGGAAAGCAGTGTCTGCAGTATAGCCACATCTCAGTAATGATGCAACTACAAGAATGAATGCATAATTGAATCCCAGTCAAATACGAAGTTTGCATTCAAAAATGAACTTTCACTTTTGATCTAGATATAGATAATTATGAAACGATTTTGTAGTTTTAGATCTTTCCACCTCCCTCCTTCTTTCCCTTCCACCCACTGCTGTTACCTTGTTTAGATTTAGTGTCAGGGGCACCAAAATGGCACAGGTATGGTGTGCCTTGTGGCCTCCAACTGTGTCTGGGTGTCCTTGTTTGTCCTCGTTTATAATCATAATGAATGACAGATCACTAAAACTTTGTGGAGTGCTGGAACAGCATCTGACACCTTCTGCAGGAAGCGATATCACAGCTCCATGAAGTGTTTGGGGTTTTTCTTAGATTGTTGCGAATGCTGTGATGTATCCTGGAGGACACTTATGTGATGAAGTTTCTGGTGAACAAAACTTTCATTTCAGCTGATGTTTACAAGACAGTATGCTGTGCAGTTCAGTGACACACATCTCTCACACAGAAGTTTGTTTGAATGATGCAAAAATTTTTAAGGGGATGTGAATCAGGAATGGATAATGAACATGGTCAAGTGCAACAAAGTGTTGTGAATCTGACGAACATTAATTCTGCCCAACAGCTGATTTTGAGAAATCACAGCATAATGAAATTTTCAAAAAAAAAAAACGTGATTATTCATGATGTCACGAACACATGTTTTCACCTGTTTGTCTGCCAGCAGGATATCTCAAAAAGTTATGGATGGATTTGGATAAAACTTGGCAGACAGGTTGGGTCTGTAACAGGGTCTCTGCCCGTGTGCGTGTGTGTGTGTGTGTGTCTCTGCCTGTGTGCGTGTGCATCTTTGACTCTCTATATTCAAGTTAAATGTAAAACAATGAAAAATACACAACAGTAGATCGACAAGGGAGTTCATCATTTCGTCACGAAGTTTTTCCAGATCCAGTTGCATTGTAGACAAGTCCAGGTGTCCATGTTTCTTCATCAAATGGATTCGATTCTCTCCAGAAATGAACACAAACACCGAAATCTCGTTTAATGGGAAAAACATCGAACTCGGATCAGTTACAGAGTGCTCGCGACACAATGTGCGGGCATTTACCTGTTGATCGTTTTTTGACGTCGTGCCAAGCAAACTTTCCCAAAGGAGCCACATCCGAGTTCTTTCAGGACATCGTTGCGATGGATATTTGCAGTCGACTGTAGAAAATGAAAGGAAACACCGTCATGATGAGCACAGCACAAAGTTCAGACATTTCCACTCAAAGGTACAAAATAAAAGAGTGATCGACGTGCGATCGTCACGTTCTATTTCATACAAAACTCACACACCAAGCCCCATCAAATGGGTGAATCCAGTAAAAGTATCCCCGAGAGTTTGATTTCTCCTGAGTGCAGAACGAGTCTCACCTGAATCTTCACAAGGAGTACGGAAGGTGATTCCCGAATCTCCACAGAGTGTGATGTAATCGATCGCGATTACAGCAAATAAGCGGAAATCCAAGAGCAAATTCAAGCACGCGCAACTCAAAAGTGGTCCACGGACAAGTGACGCATTGTGACGTCACCAGCAATAATGTCCATCGGAATAAATTATTCATTCACTCGTTTCAACAATATTCGCAGAAATTTTGCTTCGTTTTCCGGAAATGTTCATAAAACCGTGAATTATCGGCATGTTTCATGAAGAGTGAACCTTTTAAATAATGCCAGCACTTAAAATGGCGGACCAGGAACTATTTTATTCCACACCGCATATTAATACGCAGGGCTGCCAATGCACCACTGATTCGAAGAAGAAGATATAGGGCTGAATAAAAAGAAGATATAGAGAAGAAGGAGAAGAATAAGAAGATATAGAGTAGGAAGAAGAGGAGGAATTGAGGGAGATATCCACCCAACTGAGTGCTCTTGTTGTGATGTTTTGTTTCAATCTTTCGTTTTAAGATTAAATAATTTGTTTTTCAGATTGAATGAAATTTTCAAGATGCGATAAAATGACCACACTCCACGCGCACTTCCTCAGTGAGGTAATTATTTCCGAGACCGGTTTGATTCGAAGGATTAAATAACAATCCAAACATGTATTTAAATTGTAATTGGGGTGCAGTGTGTGGATTAGTGTTTGTTCTGTGATTGAGCGTCTCCGACTGGGCGGCGTGCGTTTTGAAATCACCTCTGGAATAAAGTACAGTGCGTGCTTGAGCTTCCGGCCTCGTCTCGTGGTACGTGTATTGTCGGTGAACATCACAATTCGATCGTACATCTGTGGAATATAACGTGCATGGTTTTCAGAGCTGTCCCATCATGCCGTGTGCGCCTCCATGCGCCATGTTGGACTCTGCATTCACTTCCCTGGCAACGACAGCATCAGTAGCTCCACAACCCAGCACGTCGTTTATCTCTTTTGTTGTGATTTGCTGCAATGGAAGGTTATACTTATTGTTTGGCTTTGTTTACTTTTTCTCGCTTGTTGAGCTTGCCAGACAATATGGCGCCCGCGCAGTGCATCATGGGTACTGAAACGCCTCCATGTTAATGCTGGGATATAACTGGTGCTGTTAGTATATCCAGCTTGTGTGTGGATGGATGATTGTGACCGTGATGTGTTGCTGTGTTGTGTCTGCGCATGCGTGGATGGGGACTCTACGTGTGAAGTTATGCGGATTTAAATGCCCGTTAGATAATGGCGGCGTTCCAGTAACCCGTGCTTCTGTTTGTCTCTTGGCGACACGCGTTTAGGTTCTGGGAGAACTGAACAATGACATTCTGTCCACGTGTAGTTATTGACTTGTGTGAGAGTTTCATCACAAGGTGACCATGTTTGTAACGAGAGACAAATGACCTCTCAACTCTTGTAACGTCCCCTAAACTCAGCATTGAAGAAGAACTCTTTTGTCAAGTTGAATATTTTATTGACAATGATAATGGCATTTTATCTGCAACCAAAAGGGAAAATAGACAATATTAGTCTGATTACTTTCACACGATATGGTACACAGGAAAATGCCATGAACTAACGATGAAGATCTCGTATCAGCATTTGCATGTTGAACATTACTAACTGGCGATTATACAATTGCACTAACGATAATGTCCAACTATAATGAATGAAATATATATATATATATATATATATATATATATATATATATATATATATATATATATATATTGTTGTAGATTTCCGCCCGTTCGACGTGCGGACGATCGCCTTAGCCCAATTGCGGCCGCGCGTGCCCAACGGATGCACAATCTAGTCGTAGCTTCCAGACCAATGCCGAAATCCAGCTACGGATGTTTTTAACACACCACAAACTTGTCAATGCTCTGCCCGCGCTACAGGGTCGATCACCGAATTATCGCGCGCGGACAGACTACCGAGAGTTTGTACCTTGACGGGGCCTGCACGAAAACGAGCCGCTTAAGCGGCTTGTTCCGTATGCGAATGCCGAGCGGTTATAAATCTCCAGATCCTGTCGGACCAGATTATTTTATGGGCTTTAAAAGTCAGCTAATATCCCGAACGTTCCATGGCAGTCAATGTGAGGAAGGGACGCAACGAGCAGGTGACATTCAACAATGGGGACATTTATTTCTACACAGGCATGCAAGCAATGAATGGGGGTATGGGGACAGGACAGGAGAAAAAAGCCTACAGCCGATTCCTACGATCATTTACATCACGCACTTACACAATTCACTACTTCAGGACAAGGCGCCACAGACTTTCATGCAAAACCCAAGAAAGAAAGAACAGGCTCGTAAGGCTTTATTATTTCTCAGAGCCGGGATGACCGAAGGGGCTTCTTGAGGCCGGGGCAGGTTACCTGGCCGCCCCTGGCGGCTCGATGGGCTCTTGTTCGGCGACCCTCGGTGTCTTTGCCCTTACCCCCAAGCTCAGACTGGCTCCCTTGGTCGTCCGGCCTTCACTGTGGCCTGGCTTAGCCGACGTCGCGCTGGAGGAGTGAACGGGTCTCGACCCCGGCTTCCTGGTTGCTCCGGCGAACCTTCCAGCGAACCAACTGCCCGTACTCCAATACTCCGAACTCAGCTCCCACCTCCAAACTCTCCAGCTCTCAACGGGGCGTCTCTCCACTCCCACCGACTCCGAACTCCCCACACCAACTCCGCCACCAACCAACTCCACTAACTCCCTCACCAACTCCGCCACCAACCAACTCCACACACCAACTGCCTTTTCGGCCAGCAAACGCGGCTTTTTATCGCCCCGAGGGGAGGGGCCGCCGTGGGCTTTTTCACCCGAAATCAGCGCCCTCCCCCTTTTCACCTTTGAACCTTCACCCAGGCTGGATCCGCCCCTTTCACTTCTGATTGGCCAGCTCCTTCAGAGGGTAAGGCCTTTTTGATCCGTTCTTGCCGTCAAACGCGGCCGTGTTGGAAATCACCGTCAAACGCGGCCGTGTTGGAAATCACCGTCAAATGCGGCCGTGGGTTGTCGTTGTTGTGACGATGTGTTTGTTTTAAAATAAAGATAGAAAAGAATAACGGCTAACTCAAAGATTCACAGCCCGTTATACATCGGTGGGGAATTCTAACCTGTAACACACACTTACCGAAATAACTGACCTCTGGGGAACCTGACTGGTGTTCTATGAATTTCCACAACCGTAACAATATACAGGGTGTCTCAAAAGTCACCTCGGGATTTAGAAATTAAAGAACATTTATGTTTTTTAATAATTTATGGTTATTTTTATACCAAAAGAAAATTTACAAAATGGAGATAAATTTGCTTTATTTATGAAAAATGATGCAGCTGAGATGTCCTCCATTTTCGGCTTCGCAGAGACGGGCTCTTTCGACAGCATTTTCCATAACAGCGGACAATAACTCTGGCTGCAGCCCTCAAATTTCTGCACAGATGTTGTCCTTGAGCTGCTGAATTGTATGGGGCTTATTGATGTATCCATGGTGCTTTAGGTAACCCCAAATAAAATAATAAGGAGGCATCAAATCAAGAGAACGTGATGGCCAAGAAATATCACAAATTCGCGAAATTATTCGGTGTCCATGCTCTTTGGGTGAGAATAATTGATCGATGAAATTTAAAATAAAATTCCACGATTTTGGTTCTTTGTTCAGTTGTGAATTTTTCCATGGGTAATTTCCAAATGTTAATCTAAATTCTGAAAAGAAAATAATTTTTATTTATTCCAAAACAGCAATGATATTTCATTTCGAAATCCTGAGGTGACTTTTGGGACACCCTGTATATGTATGTATATGTATATGTATATATATATATATATATATATATATATATATATATATATATATATATATATATATATATATATATGTATGTACATATTGTTGCGGACTCGGGGGTCGGGGGCGAGAAGACCACGAGGGGGGTAAGCTGCCTTGGGTTCCCACCAAACTCTCCGGAATCACAGGCCGTTGCACACGAATAACTTCGTGATGCGGCGGGTCGCTAATCGACCGTGAACACCAATAACTCAACCACGTGACTTAGGGTCCTCCATCTAATGAATACCGTTTACCTAAAGGTCACATGATCTAATTACCAGGGGACATGCCCTTGGTACGCCTGGTTCAAACCAGATCATCTTCACCACGAGTTCCATTGTCCACCGTCTAATTTTGGTGTTTAATTATAGGTCACGTAGCTTCCTGAACGGGGAGCGTACCCTCGGCAAAGTACCAATCTTATCTTGATTAGATCTTAAGTAGGGCAGCTGAGCGTTTAACCGCTGGTGCGTGCCGACTATGACAGGTCAATTCGTTTGGTAATTACCTCCCAGCCTATCTAGGTTCGGACAATGCTGGATCAATGGAAGGAAAGGACAAGCACGGACAGGTTGGAACAGCAACAAATAATTTATAAATAAGGAAAAAATAAATAAAAAGAACTTTTTATTTCCTTGTGGTGAAAATAAGTCCATTCAAATCAATCAAAATAATCTCAAACAAATAAAGAATTAATCAGGCATTGAAATAAAAACACACAAAGAACATATGCTTATCACTATGCCTCACTTTACAATTAAACATGAGACAAGGGTACCCAGCAGATCATTCAGGGGGAAGAGAAATCCAGTCTTGCTTACCAAGGTAGAAGTCGTCGTACATCAAGTAAAACGCCCTGAAATGTGTGAGCATGCCTTGTCCGTTGCCAATGCCCTGCCTTGCCATGCACCCACTCACAAACAGGCTTGAATGCTAATCGACGTCACATCGTTACCCCCAGGAACCAGGGACGTCAATAATCATGTACGCCAAGAGCAGGTCTCGAGCAGAACCAGCATTAATGGTCCGAGCATTACCCACTGTCAGGAGCCACCAGGAGCCGCAACAAACGGACAGCTGTTCGGAGCTGTGAGAAGCTGTGAGGCGCTGAGACGCTATGAGAAACTGTAAGGTTGCAAAGCCGTTATCAACTGTCACAAACTCAATTGTCACCAGCTCACCAACCGTCTGACTGGAGCAACCGTCTGACTGGAAATGACTGGAGCAACCATATGACTGGAGCAACCATCTGACTGGAAATGACTGGAGCAACCGTCTGACTGGAAATGATTGGAGCAACCGTCTGACTGGAAATGACTGGAGCAACCATCTGACTTGAACTGACTGGAGCAACCGTCTGACTGGAGCTGACAATAGCCGTCGCCCAGCTATCACCAACTGACACAAACTGTTGCAAAACTCTCAAAGCTGTCAGAACCGCAACCAGCTATCACCAACTGACTGTGACCAACTGACTGAAAACAACGGTCCTCCCATCCTTTTTATAGGCGGCCAGTCTGGGCGGAGCCTCAAACAGACTTCAGCCAAATCCACCTTGCCTATTGGCGCATCATTGCACGTGACAACCCGCCCGTCCCGCGATCATTCCTGGCCTACGATGCAATGTTTGTAGTGCTGGACGAATGACAGAAAGCAGCCAGTTGCCAGAATTACCGAGCAAAAATGTGAAGCGCTCATAAAACGTCAACAACAATAATCACCTCAACATTCAGCCCAATATGAAAAAGAGCCAGTTAGCATCCATAGAGCTGCTGAACGGGGTGTCAAACGTCGATGGAAAAAGGTGGGTGTCAACATCGGTGAAAGAGGTGGGTGATCCTCCGTTGGGCTAACGGCTATCTCACGTGCATGAATGTGTCTGTTGTAAAGAGAAAAAGGCCATCCCATAAGAAAGGGAATTTATTATTCACCCTTCTCAACACACTTTACCCTTCTCAACGCATCAAAGTTAGAATCCCACCAGACATGGGGATGGGTCTATCCAGGACATGCATTTAGGGAAATAACTGTCTGAGGACCTTAATGTGTGTATGCATTAGTCAGATACGATTCTGAAATCCGTAACTATATATAGATGAAGTAAAATGTGTTGTGGACGCAGCTTCAGGACTATCTTTGTTTGGACAAGCTTTCGGCCAAATAGGCCTTCTTCTCAGTCACTCACTCGCGTTGAGGAAGACCGAGAAGAAAGCCGATTTGGCCGAAAGCTTGTCCAACTCAAGGTCATCCTGAAACTACGTCCTTAACTCATTTTACTTTTTCCGCTTAATATTTTATGCAGATTAGGCCTCCTACTTGTCGTGTGGAGTTTCTGATATTTCTCACAGTTGTATGTATACATACATACATAAACATATGCACACATCCATATAAACATTGTGCTCCATTCTGGATCGATGACAAGATATTGCATACAGAAGCAACAGAGCTTTCACTCTCTAACCACCTATCAATGCAAGACTCATACACATTATCAGGCTCTTCCAAGACCTGATACATTGATCATGCTTCACTTGATAGGATTATCCTCATTCCTGACCAGTTTATCGGTCAAATTGGTGCATCACAGGAAGTATGTTGCACTACAAAGCATGTCACCCCTCTGATGCTTGGTGTCCCGTCTGCTAGCATTACTTGATGCACATTAAAGATCTCATGGTGTCATTTGCAGAGACTAATGGAATTTTTGCTGGCAACCTATCCAAGTTTAAATCTCCTGCCCAAATAAACTCCAAATGTGCATCAGGCTTGGCCAGATGGTTTGTTAAAAGCCAGGCCAAAACTTCCTCCATTGTGGACCCCACAAGAAGAGACTAATTGTGGCCATTAAATAAGTACTTCGAGATTTAACTAACCAGAATACACACGAGAAATCACGTTTTTCTTTGGAACATCATCATCGATGTAGTCAGAATGATAAAATATCACACATAGCTTTATATTCTCATCATGTATAGTTACAACAATCACTTCTTTGGACATTATACTTTTGATATATGTAACAGTTGAATATCATTGACTCCTTCACATTCACTGAGTGAATGTGATTACCGGGACTGAGAAAATCTGTGCCCATTGGAATTGAATGCCACTGTGAACCAAGATGAAGCAATCTGGAGTTCGACCAGGGTATCAGCACGAAGACTTGCTAAATATCTTGTAGGATCATTAACTTCCACAAGCAAATACAAGTGAGAGAGGTGGATCAATATCATCAAAAAAGAAGGCAGAGCCTTGCCTTTACATAAATAAATAAATAAAGATGAAAATTTGTCGGATTTTACTCCACTGGGATTAAAACCAGACCAAACGACCAATAGTAACATTTTATTTGCAGCATAAACGGCAAAATATAATTGTGCAAAGTACAAAAATGTGTTAACAGTAAACTTGAGAATATATAGGTTTATAAATACTGAGTCACAGATGGCCTGACCCAGGCTCAAAAAATAATTGTTCGCATTCAATGGAGGTGGAAGGGAGAGAGAAGAGGGATGATATATACCCATCCATAATTTCTCTCACTACTCCAAAATTACTCGAGGCATTGTGCAGACTACCTCATCCCAACCGACATGGACACATGCGTCCTCAAATCATGCCTGCCAACGCCACTCAATTTGTCCACTTTTGGCCACAATGAAGCCACGGCACAGCTTATTTATACATACATATGTACATATATATATATATATATATATATATATATATATATATATATATATATATATATATATATATATATATATATATATATATATATATATATATATATATATATATATAAATATACACATATGTAATATTATGTATATATAAACAGAGGGCAATACCACCTGGTGTTCACCTGATAGCGGCTGGAGAAGATAACGAGGGAACCACGAGTATGCATGGAGGAGCCACAAAATATGTAATGGAGAAGAAAGTAAACACCGGTTTTTTTTTTTTGGTTTTTTTAATGCCATGAACAAATTTTGGTACATCATAGGTGGCAAAGGTTGTGGTTAAGCTTTATCGAAATTGTGTGTGTCGTTTTAGAAAAGAAAGCAAATACGTATTTTGGGGGGAAACCCCCACGTAGAATCCCTTCGACCCAATTTTTTTTGATGTCATGAACAAACGTTGGTACATCATGGGTGATGAAGTTTGTGGTGAAGTGTCATCTGAATCGTGTGTGTAGTTTCTGAGAATAAAGCAAATAGCTCTCTTTGGGGGGGGGGGCCTTCCCCCCTGCAGACCCCCTTGACCCCATGAGTTTTTAAAATGTATGAACAATCTTTGTTACCTCACGGGTGAAGAAGGTTAAAGTCAAGCTTCATCAAAATTGTGTGTGTAGTTTCTGAGAAGAAAGCAACTACCGATTTTGGGGGGCAAACCCCCTTACACCATCTTAGAGGCTGATTTTTCTCATGTCATTATATTAACAAACTTTAGTGCACCATGGGTGATGAAGGTTGCAGTCAAGTTTCATCGGAATTGTGTGTCGTTTTTTATAAGAAAGCAAATATCTCTTTGGGAGGGTAACCCCCTGTAAACTCCCTCCGTCGATCCCTTCAGACCCTGATTATTTTAATGCCATGAACAAATTTGGTACGTCATGGGTAATGAAGGTTGTGGTCAAGTTTCATCAGAATTGCATGTGTAGTTTCCGAGAAGAAAGTGAATACCTATTTTGGGGGGTAACCCCTGTAGACCCCCTGAGGGCCCGATTTTTTTTTTTTTTTTTTTTTTTTTTTTTTTTTTTAATGCCATGAATAAACTTTGGTACATACACGGTGATGAATGTTGTTGTGAAGTTTCATCGAAATCGTATGTATAGTTTCAGAGAAGGAATTGAAAGTATTTGTGGACGGATGGATGGACGGACAGACCATTCCATAAGCTCACCAGAACTACGTTCCAGGTGAGCTAAAAGTGAAAAGCACGGTCCGTCCATGCAGCAGTGAAGCGCTTCCGTTCATCAGTTAGTTAGTCAGTCAGTCCGTGAAACCGTGACTAGTCTGTACCTATTAATCACATCCTGTTCGAATTTAAGTTGCAGACGACACGAATGTCAGTCCGTACTATCGGAATGTTCCCTTCACAGTGAAGCCATGTGACGATGTCTATTAATTACATACTGTTTGAACGTCAATTGCACCTTGACTTCACATATGTACATCTATTAATTACATATTGTTACGAATTTGGAAATCAATCGCACTCATCATTCAGGTTACTTGAGCTCAGTTATGTCGATACGTGCATGTTCCATAGATAGCTCACCTTCCATTGTTTAATGGGTAGAAATCGATTAAATGCGCTGTGATTCAATTTAATAGTTAGGGAGCGATCACAACACAAAGGAAGACGCCCTCCCCCTCTTCTGTGAAGAGGAAGAAGAGCCCCCCGTCCTGTGGTTCATGACGTAAACAACTCCCTCCTCCCGCGGTTATGCGGCACGAGGGGATGAGTCACGCCGGGAGCGGGGGGAGGAGCGGAGGAGGATAAGGAAGAGAACCTCTGCTTGTTAGAAGGCTGGTTAGTCGGCCTTCGGGTTCTGCTTGGCTCGGGTTAGCGTTGAAGGCTTTTTGGTTCTGCTTGGCTCGGTTCGCTTTTTGGGCTCTGGCTTTGTTCGGAAGAGAGGTGGTTCGCATTTTGTGCTTGGTTCATCAGAAGAGAGTTGAGCTGGTTGCTCGGCTCGGAGTTGCTTCGTTGGCTGGTTATTCATCGGAGGAGCTGGTCGGGTTGCCGTGGTTCTTCTTCGGTCTGGTGGTCGAGGAGTGTCGGCCTGGTTCAAGGGTGCTCGAGCTGGTTCGAGCCTGTTGCTCTGCTTTGTGGCCTGGTTCGGCTGGCTTTTCTTGGTTCGTGGAGCTCTTTGTTCTCTGCTTGGTTCCCAGTTTGGTGCAACTCATTGGCCTCATCTTGGAGGTGGTTCTTCGGGGAAGCGACGCATCGATGGGAAGGATCGGCACCTCGTCTCACCAGCACGTGTTCAGAAGCGCGAGGGGATACGCTGGAGCTCGGGAAGGATCGCGGCTCACGGTGATTGGATCCAGTTCGCTCTCGCTGAAGCCCGGGTCCGAACAGCTTCAAGACCACACGAGGTGGAGAGGTTTGAGATATGTTCTGGGTTTCAGCTCATCTGTCCCTCCGAGCTGAATTCTGTATTATATTAAAGGCATTAGCCACCATTTCGTGTGTGTGTGTGTGTGTGTGCGTGTGCGCGCGCGCGCGTGTGCGCGTGCGTGCGCGCGCGTGCGTGCGCGCGCACGAGTGTTCATGGGCCTGTCTAATAAGTAGGAAACTGTTAAGTGCCTGTGTTGTATTTGCTTTACATTTCATAATAGAACTCGGCTGTAGGTTTTTGCTCGTGTCCTGTCCCCTATCCCCATTCATTCATTGCTTGCATGCCTGTGTTCAAATAAATGTTCCCCATTGTTGAATGTCACCTGCTCGTTGCGTCCCTTCCTCCATTGACTGCCATTATGCGTATGGGGAATTAACTGGCTAATTAAAGCTGATAAACGTACATCTGGTCCGGCGGGACTTGGCGAAGTGAAACCGCTCGTTTTCGTGCAGGCCCCGTCGAGGTATAAACTCCCGGCATTTCTGTCAACGCAAATAATCAGGTATATCGATAATTCGGCGATTGACCCTGTAGCGCGTGGACGGAAAGGTTGGCTACTTTATGGTGTTATAAAAACACCCGTAGCTGGGTTTCGGCGTTGGTCCGGAAGCTACAACTGGATTGCGCGTTCGGTGGATTGGTGGCCTGGATTGGGTTGAAAAGGTTGTGTGCACGCCGAACGCCCGGAAATCTTCAACAATATTATTGGAATGTACCTTTTGACGCTTTTACTGCAGAGACCCATTCAACCACTGGAGACCACTTAAGCCACCCAAAACACTTAATACACCGAGGACCAAAAAGACCCAGATGACCCAAAAGATTTGAGATCAAAAGGACCAAAATACCAAAAATGTCCCAAAGACCCTGAAGACCCAAAATACCCTGAGGAATGTAAAGACCCAAAAGACCCTGAAGACCTCATAAGTCCTCGAGGACCCAAAAGATCCTGAAAGACCCCAAGGACTCAAAAGTTATTGAGGACCCTGAGGACACTGGAAGACCCAAAAGACCCTAAGGATCCCTAAGACTCTGTTGACCCCTTAGACCTTAACACTATTTAGACTCCTTACACCCTTCAAACGGATTATATACCTTAGACCCTTGACCATTTAGACCACTTGGACCTTTTTACAAATAAATTTCAAATAAATATAATATCACCATTATTACAAATAAATTTGTACAAAAGAAATATTTGTATTATGATTGGTGTAAATCATGACAACACAGCATGTGTGTGATGTCAATCTCTGCAAAGACATGTGGAAAGGCGAGCGTAACGAGCGATCCACACTAGTTGAGAATAAAGGAAAAACATAGATGCTTTTATGTTGCATGTGGAACAATGGAAGCTGAAGTGGCAAATTATTGTTCAGGTGTGGTCATTAAACTGAGCTGATGAGAGTCTCATTTAATTCCTGGACAGGGGGGTAAAGTGATAGGTCGGAGAGGCTGAATGAGTGAGAAGCTAAAGTGAGACCCATTTTGGCACGTGCAGTGTACTGCAAAGTGCAAACTGCAATGTTAAGAACCAATGCACTACTGCTTCAGCCTGCTATTAAGGGGTGGGCTTGCTGATTGCAAATTCCTATGCTTGCTGGTATTGGCGTTCTTTGTGGAGGTAGACCGTGAAACATGATTATACACAGTGCCCTCCATAAGTATTCGAACAGCGGTCAAATTTGTTATTGTTGCTATATACTACTCAAGAAATTTGGATTTGAGATCAAAAGATGAACATGAGGCAAGAGTACAGAAGATTAGCTTTTATTTCTTGGTATATCTATGAAAATACTCTTCCTGAAAGTCACTGTAATATCCATCTTGCATTCCCCATGTTCCCCGCCCCATCCCTCTCCCTTCCATAGATCTCCAAATGTCTCTGTTCCCCACTGTTTTGTCCTTCCCACTCCCACCCCTCGTCTCATGCCACCCTTGCTGTGCGTTGTTTGTTAGCTCTCACACGAACCTCGACAAGGTATACAAAAAAAACAAAACAAAATGTTTTACCATTGTAGAACAACAGCGCTTTTTATGTTCAGTTCTCCCATTTTTGGTAAGCATAAGTATTGGAACAAATGATTGACAGGTGTTTCTTGTTGCTCAGGTGTTTCTTGCTGCAGTGATTGTTCACACTTAAAAGAGTTGTGAATGTCTAGTCTTGGTTTTAGCCGTTGCTTTTGCCTTGGGAGTCTGCTTT